>NW_006239209.1:105056-136549 GCF_000226075.1 Solanum tuberosum | reverse complement strand
GTTTCATCTTGGGCATTTTTGCTTTCAATAAGTAAATTATAAAGAAATTTTAATGAAAATATGTATAAGATCTTTAAAATTGTTTATAAAAATAATATATTAAGTATGTATATTAATAAAATATATGTATATAATTCATCGGTTCGGTTCGGTTATTTCTTCGGTTTTTTTCGAATAAAACCATAACCAAACCAAATACTATCGGTTTTCAAAAATCTAAAACCAAACCAAACCAAACCAAATCCAAATAAAATCGGTTTTATTTTATCAGTTTGGTTTGGTTTTTCGGTTTGGATCGGTTTTTATCCAAACCGTGAACACCCCTACTAGTAACTTACAGGTTGAAACAGTAAAATTTGTAACATTTGGGAGAATAACTTTGAGAAAAGGAAGAAAATAATCATTCCCTTCCTAGAATATGTTGTTGCCACATCCACCGCAAGAGATAGGAACATATCAATGAAACTGAGTGGTATTAAATTCACTTTTGATCAAATAGTTAAGAAGGCATAAGTTTAGAGAGAATTTATGCCTATTATCTTCTTCTTTTTTTGGGAAAAAGGATAAATATACTCTCGAACTATCGTAAATGGTATGCAGATACCCTTTGTCATATTGTCCCTGTCGTCCAAAAACTAGAGCATATATACCCTTTATACTAACGGACATATATACATGTGTCAATCTTATTCACCGACCCAATATTTATTAAATATCGGATCGACGGATAAGATTGCGCCACGTGTCCCTATTTAGTCTTCTGTTAGAGTGAAGAGCATATATGCCCTAGCTTTTGGACGGCAGGAGCACCAATGTCCCAAAAGTATGACGGAGGGTAGTATCTGCATACCATTTACAATAGTTCGGGGGGGCATATTTGTCCTTTTTTAAAAAAAAGAAGAAGATATATACCTTTGAAAAAGAGCAACTTTCACATATAACAAACATAAAAATCATATTTGTATGTTATAGCTATAGTTTGCATAATTGCGCTCCATAACAAATTTTATGTTTGCTATGGAACTTTTGATTTGTATAATTCGCTAGATACATCCAATTTTATACAAATTGTTCAATTTTGTATAAATTCATTTATACATTGTAATTTGTATAATAAGATTTGTATGTGTATAATTATAAGTGTATAAGATGAAAATATATATATTTGTATTTGTATATACAATTTTCTATCGCTTTATACAAACACAAACACATTTTATACATTTGTATACCGAATGGGTAATTGTATACCGAAAATGACTAATTGTATACCGAACCATATGGCAAAAAAATGGGATGTTTACTGCGAATTACAAATAAAATAAACTATGACTATAACATTTAATTTGAATTAATAGTTTGCTATTTCATACAATTTTTCCTTTAAAAAACAAGTTTAAAGGGGGAATTTATACATAAATATGCTCTTTAACTTTGTTTCAGCTAGCATTTATACCCCTTCAACTTTGAGTGTCCACAAGTAGACACTTAAACCTATATAAAATTGAACAAATAGACACAATCGTCCTACATAACATCCTACATAACAATTTTGTATCCTATGTGGTGTCCTACGTGTATTATGTCAGGTAGAACATGTGTGTCGACTTGTTCAATGTATATAAATTTAAGTATCTACTTGTACACACTGAAAGTTGAAGGATATAAAAATTCACTGAAGTAAAATTAAAGAGCATATTTATGTATTATGCCTATTTTATTATTTCATCTGAACTTTCTGAAATTGGAACCAGAACTTGAATAGGAAAACAAGTGGACACACCCGCAAGGAAACCCATCTCGAAATCAGCGAGTTGCCTAAAGCCTCCCTTGTTATCTTGCTTGCTTTCGGATAAGAAAGAAACCGGATATAACTGAAGGAAAGGCAATATAGGTATGATAGGAGGGTACGGTTAAGCATGTAAGCAAAGGCTCTCTCACCCTGTGATCTTGTGTAAAGCCTTTCCGCCTATCTATTTTTTTTTTTTAAGTGTGTTTGTCCTTGGAGTGTAATTCCTTCCCATACACTTTACATACGTGAAGCACATTGCTACATCTGGTTGGTTCTCACTTTAGTAAAAGCATTTTAAACAAGAAAAGCAACAATTGAAAGACAAGTAAAGTGTAAAACCTTAGAAGAGTAATTGAAACACTGCTTTTGCCTTCCCACGCTTTTTTTCTCTCTTTTTTTTTTTATTTCCAACTTAGGGTTCGGGATCGTATCGAAATGCGATTAAATTCTAATTCATGTGGGAAATAATTACTACACCAAAAATGATTTACAACAACAATTAATTAACGTCAATATAGCTTAATTGCCGTTACATGTGTTTTTTAGTGATAATTAACATTTTTTGTAAATGTCTCTAAAGCCTATAGCGACATTGAATCCAAGAACAATTAACTAATGCCGGCAAAGACTTTAACATTCATTATTAATGTGCATATATATTACCGCTAAAAGTTATTTTTGTGATAATGTTGGGGATAAAATGATCCTTAATAAAGAAGACTTCATACATAGTAAAATTCAAATTCGAGACGTTGAATTAACAATAAAGAATTATCACTCCACCACGACCCTTATTGCTACCCTATCACACTTTGTTCCCAAACAAGAACCTCAGACTTTATCCAACAAAAAGTGAGAAAAAACATGAATAAAGAGAACAGAACATATACATTACTTCTTTTAAACTCCAATTTTCTCACTCCATGGAAAATATCATGCATGCTCAAGTTAATTTTATTTTTCTTTCCCTCTTTTAACTTAGCTCTTATATATATTGAGGTTGAAACATGAAAAAGAAAAAGCAATAAATTAAAGAAATAAAAAAGAAAGTGAAGATGTCTTCATCTTGTTTAATATTTTTTGTCTCAAACTCAATCTTTCTTTTATCTTTATTTTCATTGACAATTCATGCCCATCGTTGCACTGAGAATTTCTTATCTGAAACCCTTAGTAGAAATCTAACATTATGCAAGAGATACAAACATAGGAATGGAGTTGAATTTGGATGGAAAGTTGAAAACACGACGACTCAAACTCTCCAGGTCAGAGGCGGATCTAGAGCTGGTTAATTTATGAGTTCAACTAAACTTATTGCTTTCGATTCGATACATAAATACATGCATAAAATTGGAAGCTCTTCTTTGTAGCAGTTGTCTTTATTTTTATTTTGATACTTATGACCTCTTGAATTCTCTATTTTCCCATTCCTTTCAAAATTCTTTTTTTTCAAATATGTTTTTTTTTTCCTTTTGTTCTTTATTATTGATAGGAATTTTTCTTGTCAATATCCTATAAATCGATCGAACACCCCTTTGTCAGAAAATTACACCAAATTGGGTGAATTTTTATATTATTGTTTAAATTTGTTAAATCCTTTTGGTAATTTGTAGGAAGTTTGTAGTATAATGGTAGAAATGATTCAAAAGTCGGGTCAGGCTGCATGTTCAAATTAAATTTCAAGTATGATATTCTAGCATTCTTTTCAATCCCCTAGGTAAAATTTTTGGTTCTACCATTAATTTACGACTTTAAATTCTAAATTTACCTCTGTTCCAGGTAATGGTGGGAGCAAGATTAGATGGTGAAACAGGATGGTTAGCTTGGGGTTTGAACTTAGGACCAGAACCAAGAATGGTAGGGACTCAAGCACTTATTGGCATCAAACAAACAAATGGTTCATTTCTTGGTAACACATACAATGTCACACAATATATTAAAATAGGGTGCAATCTTTTACCAACTCCAATTGATTTAAATGTAAGCAATTTGACATTTGGTTTTCTTGGACATATTCAATATCACATTATAGAAGCCACTATATATCTTCCTCAAACAGTTGATATTTCAAGAATTAATCATGTTTGGCAAGTTGGAAAAGTTGCAATTGGAATGGAACCCAAATTTCATGAAAAAACACTCAAAAATTATGATAGCACAGAGATCATTGATTTGCAGACTGGCACATCTCTAAGTATTAGATCTGCTAGACGCCATCAAGCAAGAGTTGTAAGTGATGTCTATATTTTTTCGAATTTAACTTATATACACGTAACAATATAAAATAATGTTACACTCCTATTAATATTGTATTTTACCATGCATGTGGTAGCTGAGGTTACACCTTATTTTTCATGAACTTGTGTAATTGTCTAATAGTAATTTTTTAGCTGATCTGATAGTGCAAATTTATTTTAAGCCATCAATAATTTTGATTATTATTTTTCATTGCATGCATGTAATGTCCTTCAAACTAGGTAAAAACTTATTAACATAAGATATTTACACTAAGCTAATACATACATACACTATGTGTTTTAGTATAGAGATCTTTTACTAAACTCTGATTAATTAGTTAATAATATATAAACTTTATTAAGCTACTTAACCATGATATGTGAGTTGAATTGGTTTTATGTAAGGCGGAATGATCAGGGAGACCCTTGTAATTGGCTCCGTTTGTAAGTTGGACCCTCCTACTTATCAATTTGCCAATGAACCCCTAAACTCATAAGAACACAATATTTTAAACCCTTTGGTTGTGCATATATAAATAGACACTTAAACTTGCATAAAGTTGAACAAGTAAACATTGAGTCCTAAGTGGCGATCTACGTAACCAACTTGTGTCATGCGTGGCATCCTATGTGTATTATGCCACGTACGTAGGACGTACACGTGCGTCTACTTGTTCAATTTTATACAAGTTTAAGTGTCTACTTGTGCACATCCAAAGTTAGAGGCCACAAATACAAGGCAAAGTTAAAGGACATATTTATGTATTATGTTTTTTTTCCTCTCCCAAATTTCACTTATGAGAAACTACATTCTATGTTTTGGAAAGTAATAAGTTACACTTGAATAGACAAAGTTTATTTTACACTTGTAATTAATTTTATATTTGCAGGCTCATGGAATACTTAGCATTATAGGTTGGGGTGTAATATTGCCTATTGGGGTGATAATAGCTAGGTATTTCAAAAAGGGACCAATACATTGGAATGAACATGATCAATGGAAACATGCTCATAAGGCATGCCAAGCATGTGGCTATATTTTTGGTGCAACTGGTTGGGCAATTGGCCTTTGGCTTGGAAATTATTCCAAATATTACTCTTTTCCCAAACATGGAGCTTATGGTATTTCCATCTTCACATTTGCCACCCTACAAGTAAAACTCTCTACTTTCTCGTCTCTAACAACCTTTTGATTTTCTGCCCTCATTTTTTTATACAATATATATGATATGCTTTTATTGTTAATCATAGTTACTTCTGTTGTCTCAATTTATGTGTCACTCCTTCTTTTTAGTTGTAGTAGTACTATTTTCCCATTGAATTTTTCATTGATAAATATTTTGTGACTATTTTATAGATATTTTGATTGAATTAGTGCGAAAAGAAAAAATTTTTACTTTATTTTCGTACGGAAAACTTAGGAAGGTTTCTACTATATATTTTTAGTGAGAATCTATTTTTCACCATGCAATTTTTCAGTGAGCAGATTCGATGGGAAATAAGTAGGAAAATCATGTTCTATAGAACAAGTTTTTCATTGATTCGCAATGAAAAAAAACCTTTGAATTTAGTAGTGTTAGTCACATAAAGTTCCCATTTAAAGTCGCATAAATTTTACGGTTTGATATATGCATAAGTTTCATAGGTTTTTCTTTCTCTTAAATTTTACCTCTATTCAAATACCTTCACATAAATTGATCGGACGAGGAATGATTAATATGTACTCTTATCCCATGATTCATGAATTAATCCATCACTTAATTATGATTTTAGTTTATTTTCATTATAATGTCAATGACAATTTAATGTACACTACTAATTAATCAATTGGTTAATGTGTATATACAGACATTGGCACTGAGATTAAAGCCCCACAAGAATGATGAACTTCACACATATTGGAGTATATATCATCTTTCTCTTGGCTATGCATTGTTGATTGTGATTTGTGTCAACATATTCAAAGGCATCAAAATATTGCAAGAAGAAGAGACATGGAAACCTACCTACATTGCTATTATTTCTTCTATTGCTTTCATCTTCTTTGTCTTTGAAATTACCAATTGGATCAAATTCAAAGTTGATCAATTGAAAAGCAAAGAAGAGTTGTCCAAACAAATACACTAGAAGTATAGAAGTATGATGATATCACATCTTTTTTATTCTTTTGTATTTTTTCATAATGGTGATGTTTGGACTAGTTCGCTCACATCTCAAGTTAATGTCACATTGTGTTTCGGTTAGTTTGCTCACATCTCAAGTTAATATCACATAATCATGTATATGGTAAAAAAAATTCAAAAAAAATAGCCTGAAAGTCATATCATCAAAATATTTTTATAGGTTAACACACAAAAAAAACTGAGAAAATCATCTATTTCATGTTAAATGCCTCCTAAAAATGTCGTGAATCCTGGTGAGGCCATAAGTACTGCTTCCCCAACTCATTACGGAGGGTCTCGTAAAGTTTTTTCAAATTTTTTTGCCCGAAAGTCATATGACCAAAATATTAATGGGGCTAACACACACACAAAAATGGAGAAAATCACTTATTTTCTTTTAAATGGCGCCTAAATGCCAAAAAATAGCGTGAATTGTGGTGAGGCCATACATACTGCTCCCCAACTCATTACAGATTTGTAAAGTTTTTTTTTTTTAAAAAAATCACCTGAAAGTCATATCACCAAAAAATTTATGGGCTAACATACACGAAAAACTGAGAAAATCGCTTATTTCCTATCAAATGGCTCCTAAATACCTAAAAAAATCATGAATCGTGGTGAAACTATACGTACTACTCCCCACCTCGGAGGGTCTTGTAAAGTTTTTCAAAATAAAGATTAAAGAGTAATATATGAAGAGATATAAGTTTCTATTCCAAATAGAAAATTTCGATCTATTCACAATATTAATTGTATTTTCGGTGATAACAAAGAATATAATTAGAATTATAATTTGTTTATTTGATCAAATAAATTTGTGTCGGACCAAATATCGGATGAAAACTAACGAGGATAGAATAGTTAATATTTTCATCCCAGAAGGACATATTGGTCTTTTCAAATATAGTAAACAACCCTAGGGTTTCTCCTCCTACAAAACCCCCAATTTACACTCAACTCCAAACGCCTCTGTTATCATCCTATAGTGAAAAAGATCGAGAGAAAGAGAAGAGCCGCAGCAGAAATGGGAGTTTTCACCTTCGTTTGCAAAGGTTCAGGAGATGAATGGAGTGCTAAGCAACTCAAGGGTGATCTAGAAGCATCTGCTTCTTGTACCTATGATCTTCAACGCAAGCTTGTTCAAGCTGCTCTTGCTTCTGACTCTTCTGGTGGTGTTCAGTCATCTTTCTCCTTTGTTACACCTTCCTCCGCTGTTTTCCAGGTATAAAATTTAATGGGTCTGTTTTATTTTTCGTTATGAATCTCTTGGATCTGAGTATTTGAGATGCGTGTGTGTTTAGCGACTGATGATTGAATTATCAATGGAATATGTTCATTTATCTGTCTGATTTAACCTGAGAATCAAATAGTGTATGGATTCCTTCTTTGTGATTCATGTGCAATTTTATGGTACTAGTGATTTTGAATAAGAAGAAAAGGAAGCGCATTGGCTATTTGGATGGTTGTTTTAGTATTTTGAACAGAAAAGGGACTACACTGGAATTTGATCACTTGATTAGTTACATTGTTTGCGAATTTTGGTTGATAGAATTAGTGCTTTATGTGTTGCTGGTTGAGTGTTTATATTGGGGGATTCTGTGATGATACAATTGAAGGCTTGTTTCTCTAAACATTCGCAGTGGCCGCCTAAGATCTTTCGCCTTCGCCAGGCTTGAGAGATAATGCTGCTTTTATCCTTCCTTGGATGTCTGAGATCCCCCAACTGCATTGATTTACAAAACTTTGTTTGATTTTCCCAGTTTCATATTTGAATGTTGTTTTTTAATTTTACTGTAGTCCTTATTTTGGAATGAAATAACACGGACTCGCTATGGTGGAATCTATAGAGGGTTTCTTCTGGCCTGATAACATACGCTGGATACCTCATAACACGTTCATCGTAGTAAATTAAGCACACTTAGTCTTGTCCTAAAGGTACAAGTTAATTTGAACATTCCAAAAGGGAGTGTTAACAGCCTTCGATTGCCTGTGAATTTTGTAAATTTTTATTATTGTTGGTTCTCTGAATATAGAGGGATTGCTCTTGTTTGATAAGTTTGTGTACTGTGTGAACATGATTCTTATCCTCATTGTTTGCACATTGTATAGGTGATCATTGGTGGTGGTGGCGGCGGTGGTTCCATTGGTAGTGGAGCAGCAGCAGCTCCTTCCGGTGGTGCAGCAGCTGCAGAAGCAGCTCCAGCTGAGGAGAAGAAGGAAGAGAAAGAAGAGAGTGACGATGATTTGGGATTCTCACTCTTTGATTAGATTGGCATTACTATATAGTAGTACAATTTTCTGTTGCTTTCATCTTTTGTTAGCTTCATTTTGTTGGTTCTAAAGTTTTGATAAAACATTGGATTATCAGTTGCTGTTTAGTTGTCTCGTGACATTGTGTTTCATGGTTCTCTGAACTCATTTTTGCTCTTGTTTTGAGTTACTTTCATAAAGAATGGCTGAATCTCTTTAAAAGTATCGACAATTTTAAACTGATGATTGTCCTTGTGGATTTGTCACACTACGCTTCATTCTTTAAGAACGCCCAGTTAATCACCGTCGCATTTTACTGAGATGACATCAAATTGATACTCCTTTTGTCCATGTTATGCTACAATATTCAAAAGTTAATTTTACTAAATTTAAAGTTAAATTAGATTACATTAATTTGATATTTTAAACAAAAAATATAGATATTCAAACCTATACGAAAAATATTATAAATTACAATTTTTTGCATATCAATATAATAAAAAAATACATTGTAAAATGTTAGTTAAAGTTCTAATAGATTGACTCTAAAAAGGAAATTATGACGAACAAAAGTGGACAGGAGTAAGATCATCTCCAACCCACCTCAATTTTACTCTCCATTCTCTATATTTGGAGAGTAAAATAGAGAATGGACTCTCCAACCACTCTTTAATTAATAGAGAATGGACTCTCCAACCACTCTTTAATTAACTATCTATTCTTCATTTATAGAGAGGTGAATAATAGTTTTCCAAATTTGGAGAACTACTATTTACACTCTCTATTTCACTTTTTCATTATTTTATTATATTTCTATTATTTTGTAATTAACATATTATTTTTAATATAAGGTCATTAATTAAATATCTAACATTCGTAATTCTTTTAAATGTAATATGACATTTTAAAAAATATATTATTTGATATACACTACTTTCATCCCGAATTAATAATATTTCATTTTTAAAATTTTCATCACTTTAATATAATTTGATATTATTATTAATTTTCACTATGAAGAATGCACAAAAGTAAAATGATAAGATGGAAATTTTAATTTAAAAAATATAATACATAACATAATAATTTAAATATAGATAACAATACATAATAATTTTATCACAACAATAATTCAGTAATTCGGTAGGTCGTTTCCAGATTTAACAATATTTGAAAAAAAATTAGTGTATGATCCAGAGAATTGTTGTGGTTGTGATTGCGATTGTGCTTGTTGATTTATGTAATTTTTATGTAATTGTATTTCATTGATGATTTCATTTTATTTGAATTATCCATTATTTTGTATATTATAAATAACTTGCAATTTATGTTATTTAGAAATTTAGAATAAAATAAAATTTAATATTAAATAATTAATTTGAAAAAATAAATTTTATATTACGTAAAAATTATATAAAGTGATTATTTGAAAAAAAAGGAGAAATGATTTATATTATGAAATAAGGAAATGCAAATGAAATAGAAATAATAATATAATATTGAGGAGAGAAGAAAATTCTTTTTTAGAGAGTAAAATAGAGAATGTGGTTGGAGTTGATTGTCTGAAAAAAATAGAAAACTCTATATTTGGAGAGTAAAATAGAGGGCAGGGTTGGAGATTCCCTAATAAGTTTACTTAGGTGGCTAAATAGAATACTAAGACAAGTTAAAAGAGATTATTTATATATTTAGCCAAATGCTAATTATCTTTCTTTATCATAACTTTTTTATTTTTAACTGGTTTAAAAATTGATTATGTTTTACCTATCGATTCCATAAAACACCAAACATTCAATACTTTTTCAAAAATAATTTGTTTTCAGAATATTTTTTGAAACAGTATTTTCAGAGTAGTGAAAAGTATTTTTTAGAAAAAATATATATTTACGTAAATTATAAGCTAGAGGCTTTCTATTCCTGGAAATTACTATTTTCAGTCCTTACTTATTCCCTAATTCACAAAACGCCTCCCCAAAATCTCTAGGGTTTTATTTTCACCAAAAAAAATTCCAATTTCATTTCATTGTTGATACAGAGATTTTCTCATAAATTGTTCCATCTCTAATGGAAGAAGCAAAGGAGAGAGAGAAATTGACACTTGTGACCCGAAAATCCTGTTTCGGACTACCCACTTCTTGCCCTAACTGTTTACCTGCTTACGTTTACCTCAAATTCTCCGGAACTCCATTTGATTTGGATTTCAATCTCATTAACCCTGATTCTGGTACTTCTTTTTGCTTGCTAATTATTGAAATTTTATTTTTAAAATGATTTTTGTTATAACTATTTTCTGAGTTTTTGGTAATAGTTACTTAATGCTTAAAGGTTTTTGATATCAAAATTATGCTTCTTTGCGCTGAAGGGATGCAAAAGTGTATAACTTTACCCTCATTTTCTTGTTCCAGATGATCATATTTTGTTATCATCTAAGATGTTGATTTTTAGTGTTTTCTGTAAGTTTCTGATTGTTCAACTTGGATTTTTGAATGATGAGATAGTTTATGTTCGATTTAGCTCCAAATGTTGGACATATTTATCCTAGTTATGTGAAATTAACGAACAAAGTAGGTTAGAGAGAGTAAATGTGGTTCTTTTACACAGTTGTTTATCTAATGAAGTGGCGGAATATTTTCTGTGAAAAATAGGGAAACAATGCAAATTGTGAAAACTCTAATGTCAGTTCTTATGATATGTGTCCACCAGATGACAGATACTTATCATTAGGATGCATTAACTGATAATTCATATCCCTTTGTTCTAGCAGTGTTCAACTATTGATTACTTTTGGTGTTTTAGACGAGTCAAAGTTTTAGCATCTAAGAGTGTAGCCTAGAGGTCAATGAGTTGGGTTGGAAACCTCATCCAAGCAGAAGCAAAAACACTAGGTAATTTCTTCTCATCTGTCTAAACGTTGGTTGATAGAGTTTTCTGGTACTTGTACTGGTAGGAGGTAGAAGGTACCCCGTGAAATTAGTTGAGGTGTGTGCTAGTTGGCGTGGACACCACCATTATCCAAAAAAAATGTTTTGGTTGAAGTGGGAGTCTTGAGTTTGCCTGACTCATTTTTTCTTCTTTTTTTTTGTTAAAACTATGGTAGTTAATTTTCTTGATGGATAAAGAAAATTTTCTAGTCTTGTATTTCTTCTTGAAGGTCTTCATTTCAGTGCAGAAGCAGACTCTCCAAATCTATGAGCTCGAGTTATCTTACAACAATTAGGAGTCTTTAGAATGTAGATTTTTATGGAGTAATCCTTTTCTTTTGAACTTGGTGTGCTCTAACACAGGTTAACTGTGTTTCCAAAGTATAAAGCGCAAAGAAGTTACACGGATACTCGGTTGGAGTGTGTGATTTGTTTTTGAAAATAAACATAATGCATATAAGAAAGACAAAACAATCCTAAATTGACTAGTATTTTTGATAAATAAATGCCATATACACGTGCCATTAAAAAAACACGAGACTTATTATAGGTACAATCAAAGATCACCTGTTTAACTTTCACATTTTCATAAGTCCTTCCAAGCTTTAAAATATCAGAATCTGATCATAATATCATTCCTGCTCAAGATCGATGAAATCTCTATCAGAAACATCATTAAATTGTTCGTTTCTTTCTGCTTCCTCTTTTATCTTCTAGTATCACCTGTCTAATCAAACCATAAAACTCCTCTACACCATGACCTACTTGCCTCCCGGTCGAGTTAGATACTTAATGATCATATGCGAAGTTATAATATTCTTATAATGTATTGGATTGTTACAGGCAAGAGCAAATTTTCCATGCAGTTTAAGTGCACGTGAATCCATGGTCTTCCCACAAAATGAGGTTTTTTTTACATATTTTAAAATTGATCTAATATTATATGCTGACACCCATTCTACAAAAAGGCTTAATGATGCACTTGATCGGAAGCTGAGTTGTCTACCTAGAGGAACAAGGATATTTCCACTTAATGCATTTTCCCCCTTTCTTTAGTATTGTGCCCATGTTTTAAAAATCCTAGAGCCGCCTCTAGTTATACCCCCAAGATTTTGGTTCAGTTGTAAGGATGCAACAGAGATGTACTTTCTTAAAGGACTCACAATTTCTCTATATTAATCTGCATTAGTTCTGAACAAACACAATGAACATGAAGGATCATTTTAGGAAGTTGGGACTAAGTCTTCTTGTTGTTCTTACATAATGTCAGACTTGGTGGTTGTAAAGGTTTGTTTAGTTTTGTTAGATACTTGTATGTCCATATATGGATAAATGCGAGCTTTGGAGAATCTTTGGTTAAAGAACTCCTATTGTACTTTTTTGATAAAGAGAACTCCTAATATACTTAAAAGTCTAATTATTTAGTATTAGAATGAAATGTACCCTATATAAGTAGAATGTGCTTAGATGATTGTACCCAACTGAGATTGAATTGTAGTTGAATTAGCTGATTGATAAAAAAGTGCCAAAGTCTGACTTTTCTATTGGAGGAAAAGAGGTTTGTATTCCTTCTATCTTCCGATTGGATGGGTTAAGCATTGGTCTTAGTTACATGGATAAATATGGCAGTAAGGTTGGCGTTGGTCTTAGTGACAGCTGCAAATGTCCAGATCTTCCTTGGGTATGTTCAGCATTGTTGAAGGCGCTCGTCTTAGCGCCTTAGGCGAGAGGCAAGGCGAGCCCTTGTCGCCTGGTGAGGGGAACATACATCGAAAAGAAACGATAAGGCGCGAGGCAGGGGGACTGAGGCGTTGCCTTTTGTTTAAAAAAAAACTGATGCAGCAATTTAGAATTTAAAACGTGATTTTCGGGTTAATTACCTCAAACTTATTTTTTGAAAAAAATTAAAATACCTCAAACTTCAAAGAGTCTACTGAGTTCTCTTTTTCCCTTTGTTCTCTTCAGCTGTAAAAGCCAAAAAGTTACTTCTTCTTTGTTCTCCTTTCTTCTTTCTCCTCTGTTTCGGCAGCCTTTTCTTCTCCTTTTTTCTTGTTTTTCCTCTCCCTCTGTTTCCGACATCAACCAGTAACCACAGCTGCATTGTGCACAGCTTTTTCTTCCTCTGTTTTTTGGCCTCTATTTTCTATTTTCTATTTTCTGTGGATCTGCCCAGTTTTTCTCTTTTCATTTTCTAGTCCATATATTTTTATTTTCTGTTCAATTCAGTTTAGTATACTATTTTGAATTGAAATATTTGTTAATATGTTATTGCTATGGAGATTTTGGTTATTTATAGATGCAATTAAATATTTTAATTGTTGGTATTAATTGACGCCTCACTTCAAAAAGGCGAGTGCCTCGCCTCTCACCTCAGTGAGGCAGGACCTTGTTGCCTTACGCCTTTTCCGTTACATGGTACATATACTGTGGTCTAGCTGCTCAACTCTTTGTTTGAGTTGATTTCTAGCTCAGAATGGGGAGATTTCACATGTTTAATGATCCAAAACCTACTTGATATTAGAAGAATCTATACATACCATGTGAAGAGAATCTCGAGCTAGAGAAACCCATTTGTACTTGTGATGAAGTTAAGATATATTTACCAATACTTGAAACGGGGAAGCAGAGAATGGGTAGGACTGAGTCCTTGAATTTTTCCTATAAGTAGGCTGAGTCCACTATAGATGATACAATGATGTGTTTGATGATTGTTTCAAGGATAAAAGAGCATAGACTTAGGGTTTCAAAATAAATTTGTAGCAATTGAATGGTAAAGCTTATTGATAAATTTGGCCAGTAAGCTCTATCGCCAAAATATTTCAGTTATATGTAGTACTGTCTTTTTAAGTAGGAATTCTTAAATTTTCACTCATCAGGCTAATAGTTAAAAATGAGAAAATTTTGTGTAGTGCCTTCACGGTTTTCTCCATTTGGTTTATTCATTTCTCTGTTAATCAGGTTTCACAATATTTTGAGTCAATTAATACGCCATATTCTTTCTTTCAGCACATTGAGTCATCCTATAGGTTGATTGCCAATATTTATTGTGTTTTCGCCAGATCAAATACCTTATGTCGAATCTGGTACATACGTAGCCTACAACAATGAGAAGGGTGGAGTTATCCGAAGTTTAAGCGAAGATGGTTTCGTTGATTTGGACTCTCAAGTCCGTGGTATACCTGAATGGATATCAGCAAAGGCTATGGTTGATTCATGGCTTGCAGATGCCATTATCTATGAACTTTGGGTGGGTTCTGACGGAACTTCTGCACACAAGATTTACTATTCAGATCTCCCGTGGCCACTTGGAAAAATCTTGTACTTAAAGCAAGTTCATGTTGTGAAACAAATTCTTGGTATTACGAAAGAAAATGCTGAAAGAAGAGAGGAAGAGGTAAATATCTCTATTGGTATCTGTTTTTTTCTCCTCTACTTTTCTGCACTCACACTATGAGAGCAAATCTCCCAGAATGGATTTTGTCTATATTTGTATTTGTAAGCATTTTCTAAGGTGCATGAGAAGGGAAGGAAAGGGTCTAGTGCTCATTCAACCTTACACCTCAGCTATAAATTAACTGTTAGCTACAATTTTATCCTCGAAGAGAGTAATCAAATTAATGGATTTTTCTGCAGTAGGAAACTATTTGTCTCGTAGAATTCCTAAATTAGTCGCAAAAAAAATAAATATTGGATATTTGAATGAAATATGCCTGAATGGACTATGGAGCATAATGGGTACTCCTTCAGTTTCAATTTGTTTGTCCTACTTTCCTTTTTAGTCCGTTTAAAAACGAAATTTCCTTTTTTGGCAACTCTTTAGTTTCAACTTTCCACACATGTTTAAGAGCACAAGATTAAATGACATTTTGGTACATTCTACATATCTTTAATTTAAAACCATTAGATTCAAAAGTCTTCTTTACTTTCTTAAGCTCTGTGCCAAGTCAAAATAGGACAATAAAATTGAAACGGAGGGAGTATTAGAAATCATAATGCCCACTCAAACTAGTTTGAGGTCGAAGTGTTGTAGAAACTATGCAGTCTCTGGGTTGCTGTGGGAAAAGTCCAGACAGTTGAATGAGATTGCCTTTTTGCTTCATTTGTGATCTTTCTTGCAGCTTTAATTTCACATATTGTTCATTATGGCGATTAATCAAAAACTTTTGCTGGACAGATTTACAGGAATGCCAATGATGCCTTTTGTGCTTTATCAACTAGATTAGGGGAGCAGGCCTATTTCTTCGACAACAGGTTACCTCATCCAACAACATGACTAAGCAAATGTATCATTTTCTTTGCATCATTATTTACTAATCTCTAAAGTTATCTAACAGACCGACAAGTTTGGATGCAGTTTTCCTTGGACATGCACTTTTTACACTGTATGCATTGCCTGTGAGTACGCTGTGGCTTTATTTAACCAATTTTACGTGCTTAGCTTTTGTTCAGACTTGTGCTGTAATTATATGGTAAATTTGGAAGTAACTGTTTAATAATAATAGTTACAACTTATAGTTACTAGGTAGAGATAACAATTGGTTTCCTCTCATGTGAAACAAGTTAAACAATCTTGTGCCTGTGTCTACATGATCGTGGAAGAAGGGAACAAATTATTGAGATGATGTAAGGAGCACTGGTACTGACACTGGAATTACGTTCATTTTGGAATCATTGGGAATAATATATCCTGACCACTAAAACTGCTTGATTAAGAAAATGATGCTGTTTGGCTGTTTCAAAGCTCGTTTGAATGAGAGCTGCTTTGTTTGAAACAAACATGAAATATGTACAATTAGATGCCTATGCAAAAAATTGAAATAGTTAACGATGTTTAAAAATATTTGGAATGTGTTAGCTCCCAAGGCCTAGCTCGAGTGGTAAAAGTTGGAGGATTTGTGGCTTAGGTGGCAGGTTCAAGCCCTACACCATGCAAAGCGAAGCCCGGTATTTAAGTGGAGAAGGGTAGAGGGGCGGGCCCATTATCCACTGAGTTTAGAAGGCTGTGATTGGTCCAAAGGGCGGGTCCCAGGAGGATTTCTCGTTTGTCAAAAAATAAAATTGGAATGTGTTGGCTTCTTTAATCTGAGACTGGTTGGAAAGCACAGTAGACAGTTGATTGTTTTTATCTTACACAACCCTCTTATTTTATCAGAGCAGTGCAAAATAGATGTGGTTTTTACTCTGGCACTTTCGCTAATTACCTTTAAATTGTTTGTCTGCTGATAGGAAACTTCAGTGCTCCGAAGCAAGCTCTTGGAACATGATAATCTTGTAAGATACACTGAGAAGTACAAAAGTGAACTGGTAGATTCTAGCGGATCATCATCTTCTGGTTCACAATCCCAGAGTGATCCTTCTTCATCCATGCCAAGGCGTCCTTCACAATGGAGTGAGTAACTTCCTGATAGTACCATATTATTCTGCTTTATATAGATTTTGGTTGTTTTCTCTTCCACTTTTTGGAATTATTGGGTGATAGTCTGTTAGTTGCATCATAAATGTATATTTTCCTTTTCTATGTTTCTGTTAAAATTTTAAAATTCAAATTTTGAAGGCCTATGATCCACATTTTATTGTTGGTCGAACCTTACTATGCCTGCTAAAACCCTGATCTTTTCAATTTAGGGCTGTTTGTTCGAGAGTCAAGCACATTTAATAATCCCAATACTTGGTTTTACTTATGCAACACTTAGTTTTTGGTATAAAATCTTTGCTTAGTACTACAATTTCTGCACAAGTAATGTAAATATAGAAAAAAAAAAGTGGAACTTGGGAGGTAAGCCAGTCACATTTTATGGAATTAGCCAATGGTAGCTCGAAAGTGTACCACTAGTAGTATAGTTTAGTCTGGGAGTACCCATAGACACCTGAACTTTGCTTTTGATATTTCATTTAGATAACTAATCTTTATTTGTGACGTATTGAACACTTCAACCTGTCGGATTTTTCTATTAAGTTCTAAATGCTGGCATGGCGGATTGTGCATTTCCCATCTGAGATTTAGCGAATAAAATGACTTTAGACCCATAAACTGAAAATTGTTGTTTCTTCTCAACCCCCTCATTGACTCAGCTTCCAAATTTTCTCCTGACAATACCACCCTCCACAAAACAAGAAAAAATAGAGAAGAAAAATGTAGTGGGTAACAAAATATTGGAGTTTTGATTTTTGGAAGAGAAACTTAGGGTTATTCTCGGCATTAAGAGATGAGTTAGTGCGTGGGTTATTGCTGGGGGATGTTGAGAGCATAAGGACCGGTGAAGTGGCTCACCTATGCAAGTTTGTTACAGAGGAAGAAGAAAAGTTGTTGCAATTTAGTTGCAGATCTGAGCCGTTAATCTCAAGATAAGGGAGTTGAGACTGTTGGTTGAGACTTAACGTTGTTGAGGGAGGGTTTGGATTTGGATGACAGAGAGGAGGCTTAGAAGAAGGAGAAGAAAGAGGAACAAAATTAAATTACTACGTGTCTTTACTTTTCTTCTTTATATTGAAACATGCCTTCCATGCATTTGTTTTTGCTACGTCACCTGCAGTTAAACTTCATGCGTTAGGTAGTTTTTTGTATTGACATATCAATTAATGTTACTGTGGGAGGAGATTTGGAGCACTTCCCAGTTTTGATGGAGTTGCACTAAGGATCAACCTTATAACCCTTTTTTATTTGCCTTGGTCATGGATACATGAACAAGACAAATTCAAGGTGAGGTGCCATGACATAAGTTATTTGTGGCAGCGTTAATGCTAAGCTGGAGGCTTTGAGATGGACCTTGAGTGTAAATGATTCAGGTTGAGCAGGGCCAAGACAGTGTTATCAAAGGCGAAAAGCGCAAAAAAGCTCTAAGGTCCGTGGGGGCTTTAAGCGCAAAGCACAAATAAAGTGTGGGCTTTAATGAAAAAAGGCGCAAATAGAGAAAAGAATACAAATATATTTGTTTTGTACCAAGACTAATAATTATAAATATGAATGACAAATATATGACCAAAGAAATTAAAAAATAATTATGCTTAATGAAATATCAATTATTTGGTGTCACTTCTTCATAAGAGGCTCATTGGTAAGGACATGTTTGCCTTAGAACCTTGATGACAACACTGAAGCGCACATAAAACGAGGCAAAGCACTTAACACGTTTTGAGCCTCGCTTCAGGGCTTAAGCGCACTTAAAGCGCGCCTTTGATAACACTGGGCCAAGATAGAGTACTTGGAGTGCAAGTTTAGTGAAATAGCGGAGCTGCTGTGGAAAGTGAGGCATGATACACAAGTCATCCAAAAGAGAGGAAGTTTTAAGTATCTTGAGTCTATTATCCAAGAAAATAGAGAGATTGAAGAGGAAGTCACTCGTCGTATTGGTGGAGGATGGATGAAATGAAGGCTCGCATGTGATAAGAAGGTGCCACCAAAGCTTAAAGGTAGGTTCTACATGGTGGTAGTTGGACCAATTGTGTTGATGGGGTGAAGTGTTGGCCAGTCAAGAACTCTCACGTTTAGAAGTTGAAAGTTGCGGAAATGAGGATGTTGCAATAGATGTGTAGGCATACTAGAAGAGATAAGATTAAAAATGAGAATATCCATGATAAGGTTGAGTAGTTCCGGTGGAGGACAAGATGCGGGAAGCAAGCTGAGATGGTTTGGGCATGTGATGAGGAGAGACATGGATGCCCCAATGCGGAGTGTGAGAGGTTGGCTATGGATGGTTTCAGGAGAGGTAGAGGTAGACCGAAAAAGTATTTGGGGGAGATGATTAGACAGGACATCATACAATTTTAGCTTATCAAGGAAATGACCTTAGATAGGAGGGCATGAATGACATGATCACATGAATTAGGGCAAAAGATAGCTGTCATGTTATTCATCCATATTAGTAGGTGTAGTATTACTCCTGTAGTTTCTTGTCATTTGATTTCTACTTTCTGTTGTTTCTTTTACTTCGACTATTATATTATTTTGTTGTAGTTATTGTCCTGTTATGATTTTGTGTTTTTGCTTCTATATGATTGTGTTCTGTTTATTCATTTAGGTTCGAAACCCAAAAGCAAGCCTAAGAGGGAAAAAACTGAGGAAGAGAAAAAGTTCCGTAGAAGGGCTAAATATTTTCTGGTCACTCAGCTAGTTGCAGTTTTAGTTTTCCTCTCTCTCCTTGGAGGATCTGATGCTGCTGAAGTGGAGCTTGATGAAGATGATGATGGTGCAGATTATGATTGAGCAGTGGGCGTGGGCGCGGGCTCCTTGATCTTCACTTTTGAGTTCTGTTGAGAGTAGTTTAGACTCGAGACTCTTGATGCACGTTAGTAGTATCCCTCTTTATAATCTGGAAAATTTTGAATTCTTCCTGGTGTACAAATTGCTGCCATGAATTATGGTATCACTGTAGAATAAATTGTTTTTCTTCATAAATCGTGATCTGAGTTGCCCCCCTTCAGAAAAAATAGGGCAACGAACAAATACGAGAGATGAAAATTACAGTTTCTTCTTACTTTTTTATGATTTGCTATCATTTTTTTGTTTCAACTTCAGTTTTGATGGATGTTGGAAAATGGTAGAAGCATTCATGCTTTGGAGGTGGTTTCTTGTTTGTTATTTGGATGGTAGTCAAACTTCTCTATAACAATCATTCTCTATATGTTCTTTATACAACATTATATTACACTAGATATGTTGTTTATAACAATATTAGAACAGCTGTTAGATTGTTATATGGTGCATTATTTTGCTTTAGAAGTTGATCTATGTTGTCTTTCATCTACTATTAGGGTGTGCTTGGCATCAAGGAAAATGTTGTTCACTTAGGGTATTTTCCAACAAGAGATATAGGGTTATTCAATATAGGATTATCCAATACAGAGTGCGTATATGGACATTGCGAGTTTTCCATTACTTGATAGAGAAATGAGTGTATACATATTTTTGGGACGTACATATACATTTGAATTTCATTTAATTTCATCCTCACTACATTACATATTGGTATTGATTATGAGTTGTGAAATGTAATACGCTTTACTATAAGGACAATTCTCCAGGAACTTGTAAAATCAGACGGTGTATTACTAAAATGAATGCAACAATGGGAATCAAAGACAATTAATGATTAATTGTATGATAAGTCGTCTAGGTATACACTAAAGTTCGACGATTTCTTAATATCAAATCTACTGATTGACCTAGTGTATTTGATATGCGCTTAGCCGCTTACTATAGAGAGAAATGAAAATTTTCTTTTTATGAAAGAACTTTGTCCCTAGTTGATGAGGAAGAGCAAGATTCGTATGCTTATAGAGAAAATAGCCAAATGCCCCCCTAACCTATTAGCCAATTTTCAACTACACACTTATACTTTACGGGGTCCTATTACCCCCCTGAATTTTTTAAGTTTGATATTTTGCAATCCTTAAATGCTGACCTGTCCAAGAAGGTGAATACACCTTTTGTAGGCGCGTAAGGGTTCAACAAAAAGACATAAAATGACTAAAATTGAATTTAATAGTCCATGTGGCAATCTCTCATTGGAGATTATATAATTAATTCATTTTTTTTATTCTTTCCCTTTTCTTATATCACAAAATTGTTATACCCACGTCATGATTTCTTTAAGTTTTTCTCAAAGTCCTTCAATGGTGGTCTTCTAAATTTCGTCTCAAAGAGCTCAAAATCAGTTTGTAGCTACTGATTTATGCTTAGTTAATCATACATCAACCGTTTTTAGCAACAACAATCACCTAACTCATAAGAAACTTTCATATATGAAGCTTAAAAATAGAGTTCAAGTTTTTTTCTCTAAACCCCTCATAATTTCTGCAAAAAAAAAAAAAAAAAAGAAGTCAAACCACAATGAACCAACAATGGTGAATTTGAAATTTCGCTTTCTAATTTCATTCTTATCAAATTTGTTTTTCACTCCCATATTTGTGAATACTTATTTGTGGATTTGTTCTTCTTCTTTAATTTGGTGTAGAGATTTTTTCTTTATTTTCTCTTATTATTTTCTAAAGAAATCATTAGTATTTTGAAAAAACAATCTCTATTAGAAAGCATTTTTTGTAAATTTTAATTTCCAGATTTGATAAAAATGGAAACTTTACACAATTTTACAGATGATTATTAAATTATTATTTTGATTAGGTTTATAATTTACAGGAAAAAAAAAGAAAAAAAAATGACTGTAAAGTGATTCATCGCGTGTGTTGCACATCTTTGACATAAAATTGATTATGACTTTTTAGGGAGGTGATTATTCCATATTTAAATAGTTTAGAAAGTAATAGGACCCCGTATAAAATAAATATGTAGTTGAGAATTGACTAATAGGTTGAGGGGGCTTTTGACTATTTTCTCTATGCTTATACATAGAAATACTTCAGCTTAACTTTTGACATAATTAATGCAAGCAATATATACATTTAATGAACGGTTCTTCTTTTGAATTAAGATGCAGTCAAGAAGTTGAATAGTAAACTAAGATATAATGTAAGAAATAAAAATAAATGACGTGGTTTCTTTAGGATTTAATTTTCAATCATTTTGTGAAGTTGATTGATTCTAAAAGAGAACATTTAAACGGTCTTTTGATGACTCGAACTTACAATCTTCATATTAGAAGTGAGGGATGCTTATCATTTGAGTACTTTCTCTTATCTTAAATTCTCCCTTCGAAACGTATTTTATGCACTATTTTTAAATATAGAAAAAGTCTTAGACAAAATAATAAAGTTCAAAATAAATTGAGAATTTTTCAAGGTCTGAAATTTGTTCAGTGCGTCAGATCCAAGTTTTTTTTTTAAATTGTAACTCAATTTGTTTTTATATGAAATGTGAATATTGAGTTACAATTAAAAAAAATAAAAAAATTGGAGGGGAATGAAATCCTGCCAAGGAAGCGATTTAAAAAAAAAGATTTGTTTTAATATAAAAGCTGCCAAGGCAGCGATTTTCAATTTATTTTTTTAATAAAATTGCTGTCGGCAGCGATTTTTCAAGATTTTTTTTTATTAAAACGCTGTCATAGCAGCGATTTTAGTTGGAAAAAAACATTGGACTTAAAATTGCTGTCGTGGCAGCGATTTTAATGAAAAAAAAGGGCAGCGATTTTTATTTTTAACGGACTAACGACGTTAAAATTGTGTCAGATGAAAATCGCTTCGTCAAGAGCGATTTTGCCTTTTTGATTTAAAAGGGCACAAAATTGATGTGCCCTTTTAAAATTTTTGACAAATTTTTTTTGCCCTATGGCTCTGGACTCAAACAAATAATGACAATATATATATATATATATAGCCATCCAATTGCTTACATTTTTATTGGAACAGTTGACTAAGCCAATCAAATAAATTGACAGGACTTGCTATAAATACTTGTCTTCACTTAATATATAGTTCCCACACACAAATCACTTGAAAGAAAATAGAAAGATCATTAATTACATCCAAAGTATCAATATTTTTATTATTATAAGAATATGGCAAAGTCATTCGTGAGCTACACAACCTTCCTTGCTCTCCTCTTATGCTTCATCCTCATTTCATCCTATGGTTTGTACTTAATTCTTAATCCCTTTGTCATTTTAATATTTGTGACTATTCAGTAAATATTAATTCCAAAATAACTAAATATGAATTAGAATTACCAGGATTCATCATAAATTAATTAACCCCATACTTTTTGTTTATTACCTGTCCCAATCCTTTCGTGGTACATATATTGTTGTTGGATATTTTGCCCTAAGTTTCTTACCATAAACATAAAAGTCTTGATATTTGGCTAGTCCTTCTCTTGTAAGAAATTAAAAGGTTCAGGACTTTATTAATAGAGGTTCGTTCCTTCTAACTTAATCGACATTTACAATGTAGTCCTATATAGGGGCTTAGCTTTGAGAGTTTTGTGTAGGGGAAGAAACGGTGAGACACAAGTGATAACGTATCACTTGTGTGAACCTCTTTATATAATCCGAGTGAATTGTGTGAGGTTAATCTTTGTGTCCTATAGTATATTTCTCGTTTATCTTCTTACTTATGATCTTTTGAGGTTTGCTTTGCTAGCTTTCACATGACACCTGATTATTTTCGATCCTAACAATTGTTGGTCTTATATACCACGCCTTTCAACGTGCAAAGTAATGCACACCAAATATTGTCAACGTGCAGCACCTATTAAATTAAATTGATAGAATGATCCAACATTTTACTAATATGAAAATGCTACACTAACATGTACTATTATATATATAAAGTTAATATTTTGAAGAGAAATTCATATATTTCAATTCTAATAAATGATTTTAACCAAATTTTTTTTATAAATAATACTCCCTCCGTCCCATTTTATGTGAGGTAGTTTGACTTGACACGAAATTTAAAAAAGAAAGGAAGACTTTTACAACTTGTGGTCTAAAATGAATGATAGAAATTTGTGTGGATATAAATAATTTCATTAAGGATAAAATAGACATTTTCAAGTTAAATTGTTACTTAATAGTTAATATAGAAGTGTGTCATTCTCTTTGGGACTGACTAAAAAGAAAAGTAAGTCATATAAATTGCGACAAACTTGTAATTAAGTTGTTGTTCCATGCAGAGATGCAAGCTGCTGAAGGAAAACTTTGCTATTGGAGGAGCCATGAATATCGTACAAAATTTTGCTTGTTTAGTGAGATTTGTAACAAAAAGTGCAAAATAGAGGATTCAAGGGTAACCAAGGGTGAGTGTGTTAGAAAAGGCCTTTTTCGTTATTGCTTTTGCTATCGTAAGTGCTAAGTCTAATGTATCAAATTATCATAAATAAATTATTAATGGTGTGTTATCTTGTGTATGAAAGAATAAAAATACTATCAATTCATTTGAATTGTAGTGATTGTGATGAGGAAATAATTCTAAATTATGTCTTAAAATATGACATTGTACTATATCTTTTTGTGTCAAGTGAAGTAATCTATCTATATATGTATTTTAAATAAATTATCCGTTGTAATTATGATTGAGTTGATTAATGGATATGTTATTATTCATCTGATGATGTTGTTGACGAATTTTTTATTTTCTTTAGCACTTAAATAGATCATGATTGAAGTAAGTAATACATATATTAGACGCTTAAAGTTAAGTTCATCTCTTTAGTTTCGTCCAAAGATTATTATTCATGTTGAGATTAAAATAATCAAGGCGTCATGCACAAATTATTAATTTTAAATCTTGAATATAATTATAAATCAGATGACAAAGAAAATTATACTAAAAAAACATAATAATTTAATATGATTTAACCAATTGACCTACATATGAGAAAATCAGAGGTGACTCAATGCATTTAAAAATGAGGCATCTTAGGCCCCAAAATCGAAGGGCCTAATTTTTTAGTAATAATTAAATTATTATAAGCCTTTTTTCAAAAAGAAATATACTATATTTTTTAATTTATTTGTCGTTTTTTAGTTTGTTTTAAAACATTAAAGAATATTTCTTTTTTATGGATCAATTTTTAAATTTAACTTCCACATGATATGTTTAAGACCACATATTAAAAATTATTTTGATATATATATCTTTGGTTTAAGACCATAAAAAAATAAAATAATAACTTGAATCTCAGATATAAAAAAATAATAATTAAAATTTAGGCGTTCAATTTATTTTTGGCTTTAGGCCACTAATTAGCTTGAGCCTACTGGAGAAAACTATTACAAAAGAAAGATTAAAAACTATTGGGTGAAAAATTTCTCTCCATAGATGACTCATTAAATGACTACATTGTGAAATTGTGTTCAGAGAAGAAAATGTCTTCTATTTATAGATTTCAAGACTTCCTTTCCAAGAAAATGTCTTTGTGTGCAATTCAAACATTTGAAATTTGTATCTAAGTTGTTAATTTTTGATAAACTTGGGAAAAGTTATATTTGAGGATATGAAACAATTTTTACGAAGTTTTCCCCCACTTATTAAGCTCCAAAGGAGTGTATCACTGTCTTATTTAACAGAAAAGAGGTTTTTTATAACAATTGTATCATTTAAGAATTTTAAAGACTTAAAACGAAAAATACTTGATTTTATGAGTTTTGATTATATATGAAATAAAAATGCTTAGAATACAAGAATACTTTGAATACAAAAATATCAAAAGCATATTAAAAAGATATGTTCTTTATACAACATAACTTAATTTCGCATTACCCTGTGCTTTGAACAACACAACCCCCATATTGGTATCAGAGCCAAGAACAAGATAAAAAATGATTAAGCCTTTATGGTATATAGAAGACAAAACCTTAATAATTATACTATAGGTAATTAAAAATTTAAACAAAGACTTAAAAGAAATAATAGTACAACTCATCGATGAAAAATATAGAGAAGAATTTCCAATGGAATATATTATACACGGATATGAAGAAATAATGAGAGATGAAATGGATATATCTGATTATTATTTTTCAGAATAAAATAAAATGAGCTTAAGAGAAGTTATAGATTTATTAAATGATTTAATGGAAAGTCATAAACAAATAGCTTTAAGACTAAAATCTAATAGAACTAGAAATAACATCTCTTAAAGAAAATATTCCTGAAAGGATTACGAATTTAATAGAAAAAACAGAAAAATTTGACCAAAAAGTAAGTCAAAAATACATAAATGAACTCTTAGCAAAAAAGTTTGCGAGCAAAAGTTCATATCTAAGAGGAAGTTTAGATGAGAAACTCATCCATGACTTTTTGGAAAAACAGAAAAATAAAGACATAGAACAGTCTAGAGAAGAAATTCTAGAAATAAAAACAGAAAAAGAACCAATAGAAACAGAAGAAAATTCTAAAAAAAATGAATGAACTAGATGAACTAGTTTTTGCATTAGAAGATCTTGATCTTTCGGATCAAAAACTAAAAGTTCTAATGAACAAAGGAGATACATGAGGACCTCAAGGAAAATTTGAAATTGGAGATGGATCAAAATCAAAATCCATAAAAGAAGAAATCTGGCAATCAGAAGATATGGAAAGAAATTTTGCACCTAAAGCAAAAAAGAACAAAGACTTTGTAAGTCAATATCATAATTATAATAAATCTAAATACATGCCTAACAGACTCCCAACAGGAGATGTCGGAACAACCCAATTTTTAGATTTGGATTGTAAAAGAGATCCAGAGATAAATTTAGATCTACGGTCTCAAAACATATTTCTCTACTTCTTGCTCGGAAAAGGGGTAAATTATACTGATGAAGAAAAATATATCATTATGATAAATACTTTCACAGGAAAAGTAAGTAATTGGTATACAAGATTAACAGATGATGCAAAAGGAATCATAAAAAACAATACCCTTGAAGGATTCAAAAAATCCCTTCAGGAAGGAATAAAAAATCTTGTACAATACGTAGCAAATGAATTTTTCGGCAGTGAAGGCAGTACCGTAGAAAATAGAGAAAAAATAAGAATAATTGCCAAAGAGCAACTAGAAAAATTACAAATCTGCAAAATGAGTTATATTCAAGAATACACTTGTGAATTCAAAGAATATTACTACAAAATATTTGATAGTAGCAAAGAAATGCAACCCTATCTTGAAAAATATTTTCAAAAATTACCAGGCTTCTGGGCCAAATACTTTTGAGAAGAATATGCAAAAGAAAACAAAGAGGGAGATACTCTTGGACAGAGAATATCTTTTCTAAACAATAGACTTGGTCAACTATGTATGACACATAACATACAAAGAAAAGCCAAAAGAATTAATACCCAAATTTATTGTTTGGATACAAATGTAGCAACTCAATGGGGATGCGATGATAGGTATTATAAGAAAAGAAGAAAGCATAAGAGAATCTTAATCAAACGGAAAAAATTTCCAAACAAAATTATATACCTAAAAAACGGTATTATAAAAAGAAGAACAACTTTAAAAAAATAAAGCCCGCAGAAAAATGCAAATGCTACAACTGTGGAGAAGGACATAAAAGTTTCGAATGTAACAAAAAGAGAGTAAAGATATCAAAAATTGATAGACAAGAAATTGATTCAGATCTAGAATCTATAACATCAATAAAAAGTGATGACATCTTCGAAGAACTATATGAAGAATATTCAACCAGTTTAGAAGAATCATAATAGATGAATAAAGAAATATAAAAGGAAGAAGAAAATTCAGTTCAAATATTAGAAGCTGAAGAAGATCAAAGGGGATACACCCTAAAAGCAACTTTTGATGGAGAATTATTTAAAAAAATCCAAGGATTACAATTAAATCTCAAAACTGAGGATAATATATTTAACAGAATGCAAAGAATGTTTGCAAGAAATAAAATTTTCTATCATGAATACCAGGAATTAGAAAAGGTAATAAAAATTACCCAAACAATAGAAAAACATAAATTAAACCTGTTAACTAAAACAATGATCGAACAGATCCTTAGAAAAATTCCTGAAAGAAAAAGGAAGAAAATGAATTATGTTCATTTAGGAGGAATCCAATTATTAGTCAAATCAACTTTTAAAGAAGGAATTAATTGTCACTATGGGGGCAGTGCTGTTCAAAGAACAAGGTAATGCGGAATTAAGTTATGTTGTATAAAGAACATGTCTTTTTAATATGCTTTTGGCATTTTTGTATTCAAAGTATTCTTGTATTCTAAGCATTTTTATTTCATGTATAGCTACTATGAGCTTTGTAGATCTTAAGATTGTACTTAGATATGCCTTTTCCATTTCTAGAATTGCTTTATCAATGTGATGTAATGCTATGCGATATTTCCATGCTCTTTTTCTTACAAGATGTAAATGATATTAAATGTCTTTCAACATGTTTATATGCTAGAAGCATGTATATGGACAAATACTATTATAAACATGATATTGTTTTTGGATTAATTCAATATTTTTAATTTCCCTATAGGTACTAAGTATTTCATTTTAAGTCTAAAGAATTATAAAATATGATATAATTTGTTATTCGAATATAATAATTATGAAATATAGAGTTTTGCGTGTATACCTTTCTCCTTTTGTTCGTTGAATAATCCTTATCACTACCGCAACAGTTCTCCGTCAGGTTAGGAACAATTTTTCGCCTTTACGACCTCAGTCTTACGGCTACTTCCCTATTGTTCTTCCTTATGGCTGAAGATCGCAACCTTCACTTACGACTATTCATGGAATTTATAGAAGAGAGGTATTTAAACCAAACTGTTTATTTCATAATATTATATGCGTACACAAATTATATATATCTTACATACTTAGACATAAAAGAAAAATATTTTTCCCTGGCGGGAGAAGTTTCTATTCACACTCTGAAGTACCTAGCATTTTTTCTTAGATGGGTTTTTCTTAAGAAAATGTAGTCTACCTTAAGAGTGTTTTAAAATTGTTTTTGTTAGGAATAAAATATCTGTCAAAAACACAATTTTTATTTAATTCTTTGTAATTGATAACCATTCTAGCTTTTCCCATTTTTATTTCAGCATGGTTTCTTACCATAAAGGCTGGACTGCTATGAGGACTTTTACTAGGTCTGATTAGTTTTAAATTAATCAATTCTTTGATCTGAGTTCTGAACTCGATTTTGTCTTCTTCATTATAGAGCATTGGTCTTACTCTAATAATGATGGTTGGGTCTTTAAGAGTTAAACTAGCTCTTTCTTGATTTTTTCCCCATTTTTTTAAGGGATTTTCTCCGTATGATTTTTGTAAATTTTCTTTTATCCATTCTAAATTTAGGCATTTACAAGAAATTCTTCTTAGATGTTCTAGATATTTTCTCTTATAATTTCCGTCCTCTTTTTCAAGAGTATAAGGATTTTGTTTTCTTGGGACTTTGATGAAATGTCCGCAAGGTGTTTTAAGGCTTATCATATATAATGTCTGATGATAATCCTGAAATTGTTGTAAAAAATCATTTCCTAATAATAAATTTGTTTCCGGCTTATCATAGGCAAACAATTTATTTATAGAAACAATTTTAGATCCTAGAATTATTTCTACCTTTTCTTTTGACTGTGTTAGTCTTTCTTTATTTCCTGTAATTCCAATCATTGATATGTTATTTTTATTAATATCCCAATCTTTATTAATTTTTTTTTTGCTAAACTGGCCTCGGATTCATTGTCAATTTGACAACAGATTGTTAATTTAGTATCATAGAGAGTTATTTCTATGAATACTGATACTCTGAAAGATGTTTCCTTGGGCATTTTTAGTTTTTAGATATGAAACAAGTTTCATTCTTGTAACTTATTTCTATTCCTTCTTTTCCTATGCTATAGTCATTTAGACTATTGAGGAATATATTTCCTAGAATAAGGTTGTGATCACAATCATGGTTAGTAATATAACAAGGTACTGTAATCCTGATTGTATCGAATTGTATTGGTAATTCTACCATTTTTTTTTTGCAATTATAGATGTTTCCTTCAAAGGTTTTATAAGTATAAGGTGTTCCTTCATAGATGGGCAATCCATCTAAGATGATGCCTTTAACATGGTTGGCTGTAGCACCTATTTGTCTAAGTATTTCTTGTTTTGTCCATTCCGTTCTGTTGAAGACTCTTCCCATTATTTTGTAATTGTTTGATGGTTCAAGAATTCTTCTTGAATATCTGTTTGATGAGTTTTTCTTTATAGAATTTTTCCCATACTCTATTGAAAGTCTTGGGTTGATACTAGAACTACCTATTTCTTGTTTTTTTCCAAAAAGAATTTCATATTCTTCTGGAATTTGTGCTTGTTGAATTTCTGCTTCAACTATTCTTGCAATTCCTGCACATTCTTAATCTATTTCGATCATTCCTTTATTTTTATAGTCATTTTCATATTTGGAGTTTGTAACCGTATATAGAGCTTGATAATAAATGCTCATGATATGTTTAAATAGGTCATTTCTTTTAACCTGAAAATGTAAACTTAATGCGTCATTAAAATCTGCATCTCTAAGTGATATACTATATTTTGGATAGTATGTGAATAGAAGTTTGTTATAGGCTAGATTTCCTTCTCTTGCATTTATGAATCTTTCATCTGAAAGATTAATTACAATAGAATAATTATATAGATTGAGGACTTTTCATTGGCAAGCTTGCGGAGATATTTCGAGCGACTTGTTGATTGAGTTTGGAGTTATGTTTCTAATGCACTTCATCTGTTGATGAGTCCAGGGTATTCGACGGTTCTTCCAAGCTTCTACGTTTTTGCATTTACCACGTTGCAATGCATTACTTTGCTTGGTCGATCTGATCTTGACTGTCTTGTATTTGAGTGCTTCCTGATTGTTAAATTATGTTTTTAGTAGTTGTTTTTCACTCCTTAACATCTTTAAATTATAATGTTAAAACTATTGTACTACTACTTTATATATATGATTTTTCTAAGCTCGGTCGACATATGTTGCTTATTCATAAGTATCCCGTATTTTGGTGCTCATATTACACTTCTGCATCTTTTTCTGATGCAACTCCTAGTATGAGTCACCCTTAATAGTGAGCTTGTCTCTCCTGTAACCGTCATAAACTCGGATTGTGGTGAACTCTTGGCTCCCAGAGACTTGTTATTTTTTCTTCTTTTGTAGATGTCTATGAATTTTGTATTTTGATTAGACAAACTTGATGTTTATAGCCTTTGTAATTAGATGCTCCAGAACTGATGACATCAGGTTCCAGGTTGGATTCTTGTGTACAGTTTTTCTTTCTCTATCTCTCTTGGGCCCGTTTTTTTATATTATATACTAGTATACGTACTCGCGCGATGCGCGGATAATATAAAAGAAAATAATTGTGTTGTATATTATTCTCGAACATATATTATACATTAGTCTATATGAAAAAATTATTTTAAATTAGTATTTCTCAATATTATGCCTTGAAGAGGACTCGAATCTCTACGCTCTTTAATGAGTGCCACATATCCATTCATGAGTTACTCTTGCGTAATTGTTATGGCGATTAACATAGGAAGTTTCTCATCACTTCTTAACACATATTGAATACTTGAATGGTATATTTGTAATTTTCATGTCCTTACAACAACAAAATAAGTTTTTCATTGACAACCATAATGCTATGTAGCCCGAAAATTATGAACAAATTTGTTAAGAGCATCAAATGTTATATAAATTATTTAATACAGAATTAAATGAGTAATGGATACGAAATGCTAAAATACAATA
>NW_006239209.1:103934-105024 GCF_000226075.1 Solanum tuberosum | reverse complement strand
ATATATTAGGATAGAAGAACTAAATAAAAAGATATGACTCAATTTTATTTTATTTTTATTATTATAGACGTACTTTGAAAATAAAGGAACAATAGAAAATCAATATTATTAATTACCTTTCTTTTGAAGGGAATCTAATAATAAATAATACGTTATCACGTGATTTAAAAATTTGAGTAGTGTATAATTATTTTGGTAATAATCACGTTTTTAGTAATTTCATCATCATCATTATCCTCGTAATTTCATTTTTCATCTTTTTAGTTTAATTTTGGCCCATAATATTGTATTCCCGTTTTTTCTTTCAAAACTGAAAATATTTTTAAAAATTTATCATTTAATTTTACCACATATATAATCAGTGAAAAATAAAAATATAAATTAAAGATGACCGCTAAGTGTGATATATATATGAATAAATCAAATATTTAAAAATAATAATATTTATATCTTGATTTAAATGAATAAATCACTTTATAAAAAAAATTATACAAATTATGTGTTATAAGATTTATATAAATATTATTGTTCTTCTTTCTTGTACTTTCACTTATTCCTTTGCAAATATATTCGATTTTTCTTCTGGCATCAAATAATATACATATTCGCCCCCAAAGAAAAAGATGAAGAAAAGAAGAATTGAAACACAAATAACATTACACATTTGAAGAATAGATCCATTAATTTTTTTAGTTGAATTTATTTATGTATATATTAAAAATCTAGATAATGGATAGAGCAGTTTTAGATATAACCACTTTAAATTCAAATTCAAAAAAGTAACTATTCTGTTGTAATTTTAAAAAAATAATATTATGTGGATCGGTTTGTTACGTTTTTTTCAGTTTTTTTTTCATTTTATATTTGTTTATATTATTTATCATTATTATTATTATAAAAATCTAGATAACGGACAAAACAAATACCACTTAACTACTCTGCCATGTTTCTTTTAAAAATAGTACTACATGTTTTTTCAGTTTTTTTTTTCATTTTAAATTTTGTTTTTTTTCTTTTTTTTTTTATCGGATTTTAAACTTAATTTAATAAATTTAATAATAATAATAATATTATAATAATAATAATTATT
>NW_006239209.1:78977-101998 GCF_000226075.1 Solanum tuberosum | reverse complement strand
ATTATCCATAACGGTAGTTGTAATTGATTACAAATTAATAAAGCTAATTGATTAGGATATTGATTTGAATAAATACTAAAGCTTTAAACTACTCTCGAAACTGATGTATTATTAAAATTAATCCTGATTTTATATCCTAGGCATATTTTGTGGAAATATAGTTTCAAAAAATAGAATCTTATAAGAAGAATGTGTGTAACTTCTTTTTAAAAATGAAACTGTTTTAAAAAATATTATAATTTGTTGAAATTTAATTTTATTCTATAAATATGCATGCAACATAATACCTCTACTGCATTAAAAAATCAAGAATCTGCATAAGAATTATAAAAGAATTTACCATATGCATCATAAAAAAGAATTAAAGTATACGCATTGTGGTATACATAGAATGAAATCTTATTTTTATGTGGATTTATGTTATGTGAACATAAATTGAAATTCAAGTGTTAAGAAACTATTATTTATTTTTTATTACAATTTTCAAATATAAAAGTGATTAATACAAAATGGATTTTCATTTACCATCTCAATAGAAAAGAAAGACATCAGCGGAATTGAGAATATGTTCATCAATGTCAAAAAACATTGGTTGAGCAATCACTTTAGTGTCCAAAATTCTTAGGCATGTAAACAAATTTTTACTTTTCTATTTTAAATTTCATTAATTGATTTTTCCTTGAAAATTTCAGTCTTATCTAATAAATGAAAAATATATTTGAAGCTATATAAGAGAACTTGAGTTGACCTTCTCTTTTTTTATTTATCTTAGCAGAAAAACTTCACACAATAATATCAATGTATGGTTACATAATTTCTTATATTTTTATTTGAATTTTTTAATTTTTTAATTTATTTCATTCAAATTTTTTAAACACGTGATTTATGTTTTCTTTACAATATATTTTTTAATTTTTGAAAAATAAAGGCCCCAAAACGTGAGAGACAACATGAAACATGAATAAGGATATGCACGCAGCATAATACCTCTATTGCATTAAAAAAAAATCAATTATCTGCATAAGAATTACAAAAAAATTAACCACATGCATCATAAAAAAGAATTAAAGTATAAGCATTGTATTATACATAAAATGAACTCTTATTTTTATGTGGATTTATGTTATGTGAACATAAATTGAAATTCAAGTGTTAGAAACTATTATTTATTCTTTATTACATTTTTCAAATATAAAAGTGATTAATACAAAATGGATTTTCATTTACCATCTCAATAGAAAAGAAAGACATCAACGGAATTGAGAATATGTTCATCAATGTCACAAAATATTGGTTGAACAATCACTTAAGTGCAATGAACGTACAATGATCCCAAAATACTTAAAAGAACACCTAGAACATTAAAGTTTAATTGTTTAATTTCGTTAAAAAACACATTTTAATATTGAGAGTCGAACAAATTCAAAATTCAGATCGTTTCATGTTACTATATATAATGGTACATTTTATGAAGATCTAAAAAGTAGAATAGTATTCATATCAACCGACAACATAACTATAATACAACAAAAGCTAAACACATTTCCTTTCAAAATTTAGATCGCTTCATGTTAATATATCATGGTACATTTTATGATAATCTAAGAAGTAGAATAATATTCATATCAACCGACAACATAACTATAATACAACAAAAGCTAAACATATTTCCTTTCAAAATTAAATAAGCACATTGATAGTATAAACCATACTTCTTATCTTAAACAAAATTAAACAAACTCTTCTCGATTAATAGGAGAAACTATAAACTTATCTTAGAAAAAACATCAATGTCGTCTACATTTCTTTCTGAATATTCTTCTAAGCCAAGAAATCTTCTCTTCATTAACTAATCATAAAAAAATATATTCAAACAACACTAAAATCACCCAAAGGAAATGCAAATAGAAACATAGCCATGAACTAAGAAATTGTAGAGAGCGTATTTGCTTGTTTCAACAAAAAAAAAGCAGTAAATATATATATAATGAAATTCTATTGTTTCAAATAACTGTAAAAAATTTAAATTTTGAAAAACAGTAACCAATTTTTAATTTAATATTTTTTTATAATTATAAAAATTTGTATTGTTGACATGTGTCATTCTTATTCTAATTATTGATATGTGTCTATATTTCTAAATTTATTTATTTAATTATTTAAAATTATTTAAAATTCTGAAAATTTTGTGGTGTTGACATGTGTCATTTTTTCTTCTCCTTTTATATATAGATAGATCATATTTACATTTCTTTACTATGGCCTCATTCTGTATCTTTATTTTGCTTCGATTCTTCCTTTATAAGTTATTTACTATTTTCTGTTTTTATCTTATCTTCTGGATTTTTTCTTGCCTATTGAGGGTTTTATTGGTGTTATTATGGCCCGATTTCAAATCCTGACAAAAAATACTGCCAATACAAATTCCTCCTCATATTCAACAAAGAAATTTAACTAACGAAAAATTTATGTTTCGCATATCTTCTTCTAAAAGTTGAAATTTGTCACTTATCAAGTTGAGCCCTTTTAACTATATAAGTTTTTGGTCATGAGTCGCTCATATAGAATGATCTAACCCCTTTAATCCGATCCAAAAAGTTATCTGAGAAGAGATTAGAACAAGTTATCTCTTATTTTAATAAGAGAGGAACAATTACTAAGTAACTGATAATCCCAACTCCTCTTAACAAATAGATCCTTTTCCTTTTCATATGAAAAGAATGCAAGAAGGAAAAACAGAGGAAATATAAAAAACTTTTTTTTTTTTTTTTTGATAACCGAGAAATCCGTCTGTGACCTGCCCTTTGGACCAATCACAGCCTTCTAAACTCGGTGGATAATGGGCCCGCCCCTCTACCCTTCTACACTTAAATACCGGGCTTCGCTTTGCATGGTGTGGGGCTTGAACCTGTGACCTAAGCCACAAATCCTCCACCTTTTGCCACTTGAGCTAGGCCTTGGGGGCGAAATATAAAAAACTCTTTCTATCAAAAGATCAACAAAAAGTTCAACACAAACAGACATTTAGTTGGTGACAATAGAACATTGTTTCCTTGAGATTTAAAGCTGATTTGGAGCAATTTCTCAACAAAAATTTCGTCAACCTGACATTATTGTTAACTAGTATACAATCTTATGTCTATTACAAATTTTAAACGGAGGAGGTATATATTAATAATCGAGTTCATGGTCAAATATTAACAGATATTTAGGAAATTTGTCAGTACACATATAAAGTTTTAATTATTGAAATCACATAAACAGTTAGTAATTAAATCGCCTTGATTATATCCCTAAATAAGTGGTCATTTGTATAATGGATAATATAATAAGTAAACACCAACACGCAATCAACTCAATGAAAATAACCAACGAACAATTTATTTAAATTATTTAGATTACTTCACATGACATAAAAAAAAAAAAAACTATAGTACATACCCCAAGAAGAAAATATAGAACTATTTCCTTACTATCACTACTACAATTCTAATGAATTGATAGTGTTTTTATTCTTTCACACATGACACAAGATAACCACACCATTAATTTTTTATTTATCATAATTTCTATAGTACATAATGTGAGAAGATTTGATGCTTCTTAACACTTGCGCCAACAATAACAATAACGAGAAAAAGTGCTTTTTCTAATGCATTCACCCTTAATTGCCTTGGAATACTCTTGTTTGCACTTTATGAAACAAGTATCACTCAATAAGCAATAACGGGTACGATATTCCTTGCTCCTCCATCGACAAGTTTTGCCCTCAGCACCTTGCATCTCTGCATGACAAAATGGATGATGAGTAAGTTTATGGGTACGCGCGGAGCTAGTAAAGGTCCAGGGTTTCATCCGAACCTCCTTTAGTAGAAAAATTACACTGCTTATACATAGTTAAAGTTATGTGTTATGTGTATATAGTAGATGTTGAATCTCCTTCGACTTCTTCGTGTGTTCACATTTTTATATTTTGAACCCTCTTTATGAAAATTCTGGCTCTGCTTATATGAGTACTCCCCCATCCACTTTTAATTGTCATGGTTTCATTTTTTAGAGTCAAACTATAAGAACTATGACTAACATTTTACGATGTATTTTTTCATCATGTTGGTATGCAAAAAAAATTGCAATTTATAGTACTTTTCATATAGTTTTTGAATATCTAAATTTTTCGTTTAAAATATCAAATTAATGTAATCTAATTTGACTTTCGAAAAGTGCAACATGATAACTAAAAGTGGACGGAGGGATGCATATTGTTATTATTGTAAAAAAACAAAATAGAATTAAAATAATTTGAACGTAGTATTCAACGTAGTCATAAATGAAATGACAAATAAATAAAGGCGAAATGGTCTGGTAGACCCTTGTACTTGTATGTGTTTGTATTGTGAACCGTTCTATTTGCTCCTTTTGTCATCTGAATCCCTGAACTTATCAAAATACAATATTTTAAACACTATTTAAATTAAGAAGTACAAACCATTGGATGAAATGAGGAGGAAGCATAAGAAGTTCCTCCTTGCACAAAAGAACTGAGTTTACACACTTATGTACTTCCTCCGTTCACTTTTACTTATCAGGTTTCATTTTTAAAAAGTTAATTTTATCTAGTTATTGAAACTAAATTAAATTAAATTAATTTAATATTTTAAATTTTAAATTTAGATATTTGAAAATTATATGAAAAATACTATAAGTTGTAATTCTTTTATATTATGATGAAAAAATACATCTTAAAATGCTAGTGAAAGTCCATGCAGTTTGACTCTTGAAAAGCGAAATGTGACAAATAAAATTGAACAAAAGAAGTATCTAGACGAACGGTTAAATTATGATTACCTTGTTAGTTCAATTAAGTTGTTAACGTTGGTCTAAAAAAATAATAGTATTCTGAATTACGATTAGCTTATTAGTACAATTAAATCGAATATTCATGCCACAAGAGGGTGAAATGAAAAATTACAAAAATAAAAATAAAAATAAATAACCAATTGAATTCATTTTTGTTACAACAATGATCAACAGGGGAGAACCTAATATTATAATTCACCAGAGAGGTTAGTGTTATAGAAAGAAACTTCGAAAGAGATATTTGGAACTTTGTTTTAGAGAAAAAAGAATAGAGCAGAAGGGGTTTTGTTTACCTAAATAGCCGGCTAGATTTGTTATTTATTTATTTATTAGATATATAAAAATTATGCACTAATTATATATGAATTATACATATTCCTATATAATAGCATGCTATTTTCTTATTTAAACTAACAATTGATTGATCGATTATTTAAGTTAACATTCGAAAGAAATTAAAGAAATAAAGCCTTCGTTGAAATGCGATGCCTTCGTATTAAGATATGACACATGTTTCTAATTGCTTTAATTAAGGTAAGATTTGAGATATTTGACTTCAACATTTCTTAATTTTTGTGAATGAAACTCCAAAATTTTGTCAAGATAATTATTTAATTCTTAATTATTCCAAATGAATGATGACACATACACACAGATGAACGTGTTTCTTTTATATCTAATCAACTTTTTGAAATTATTGGAGAACTTATTCTGCAAGAAACCACGTCATATGTCATTTGTTTTGATCGTGTACGTTGTCGTAGTGCGTGTTCTGTACGAAAGAAAATATTTTCTAAGAAAATAAGTGCATTTTAAATTTGTTTTCTTAAATGTGGGGCTGGAGAGAAGAGAATACTCTACCATAGGAAAAATTGTGCATTATAGCAAACTATTAATTCAAAATAAATAATATAACTACAGTTTCATTTAATTTCAATTCGCAGCAAACTGCTGGCCATTCGCCTCTCTCCCCTCCCTCTGGAATCTCACTTGTCACTCTCCTCTTTTTCAGTCATCTCTTCCTCGCCTCTCTCACTTTATAAAAACACAAATGTATAATTTGTGTTTGTATAAAGTGAGAGAGATTGTATATACAAATACAAACACATATCTCTTCATCATATACACTTATAATTATACAAATACAAATCTTTCCCTACTCAACTCTCTTTTGCCCCTCTCTCTCTCTTACTTTATACAAACACAAATTATACAAAATACAATGTATAATTTGTGTTTGTATAAATCGAGAGAGATTTGATATACAAATGTTTTAACTTGATTCAATTGTATACGAATTCAAATTTTATGCAGACATACAAATACAATCATTGATACATATACATAGTAGTTACATATATACAATTATCTAACTGATATACATATCCAATTCACCTCTCTCCACTCTCTGCCCTCTCTCCTCTCTCTCCCAATCTCGCTTGCCACTCTAGCCTAACACATAGAACATATACATATACAAACAGAATTTTCATAGACACAAACGAATTATCGTCCGATTTATACAAATCAGATGCTCCATAACAAACATAATTTGGCTATGAAGCACAAATAACAAAACTGTAACTATAGAGCGCTAACATGATTTTTATCTTTGATATTCCTCATATTTACTCTACAATCAATCAATCAGTGTGACCACCAGCTTATAACTAATCAAAATTCCGTCTATTCAAGCCCAGACCAACACAGACTACATTTTCTCTATATTTCAATCACTTTATTTTTCTTCTTGTTTACAACATTACTTATTTGATTATTTTCACTATATTTAATCAAATAAATATATATATTCTTTAAACGTCACATATAAATTCAACTATATTTTTTTTGGATAAACAATTTGACTCTTATCGCATGGTTAAAGATACTTGTGGTATTATATATATCTTATTGATCTAGCACTAACAAATTTTATTTCTGTCAAGCTAATCAACTAGTTAACTTAATGATTGATATTGAAAACAATGAACAACCAACAATAATGTCAATTTAGGGCTTAGGCGGTTTGGACAAAAAAAAATTATTAAACAATTAATTTTTGTCATAGTTTGATAGGTGATAAATTGGGAGAACTAAAAAAGATTTGAAACATTTAATTAGAATACGTTCACACATCCTCTATAAAACACAAGAAATTTAATATAAGTTCAATAAAATTAAGTATCAAAGTCGATAGATTAAAAATAACTTTAAGTTTTAGTAAATATGAATAAATCAGTGTTATTTTTTATTTTATTTTTACACATACTTCATAAAATTTCTGACTTCGCCATTAGGGGATTAGATAGACAAAGTTATCCATCATATTAGATATCCCACCATATCTATGTAATAACTTATTTCATTACTGTATATATTATGAATAGTAGGAAAAATAATTGCGAAACTAACTAATAATTATAATCAAATAAAAGATAAATTAATTTTATATTTATTCCGTAATTAGTATCCTTTATCTGTCATATTAAATGAGCCCTAAGTTTCTCTTCTTGTGTGTTGTATCCATATTTTTTGGCCCGCTGATCTATCAAATCTGATATCGCTTGTTGGGTTAGATAAATTTAAAAATTATTCTTAAATAGTAAATATTGTTCGTTTTGAACTAAATCTATCGACTAACTAATTCAGACTCCCAAAGTTTATATGGCGTAGAGCTCGTGAGAAAGAAAATATTGATATTTTTTAATATTTATCAAATGTTACGGTAGGGGTGTACAAAATCGAATCGAAAACCAAACCAAATCGTAAACCGAGAAAAAAAACCCGACTAGTGGTTGGTTTGACTTGGTTTGGTATTGAAAAAAAATCCCGACTATATTTGGGTTGGTTTGGTTTTATCTAAAAAAAAAACAACTCGAGACCAAACCAACCCGACATTATATATATAATTTTAAAATTTTATTTTATACATAAAAATATTTACTTTGATATAATTTTTAAATCTTTTTCATAGTTTTTATCTTTTAATATATTATTTCAAGTTTGAAACTTAGAATTTTGAATGGTTCAATAAAAATTATAGTCCAAAAGCTTAAATCAAAATCAAATTAATACTAATGCAAAAAGAAAATCAATTCAACACTAAGAATGACAATAATATTGAATATTTGTTCTTTAGTTTTACATTGGTTTAGACAATTAAAATACATAATCTAATTTTAATTTCCTTTAATATTTAGTCATGTAACTAATACTTATTAAACTTATTTTAGCATTTTAACCAAAAAAAAAAAAAACTTATTTTAGCATGATTTAGTACTTTTAAATTATGATCATTTTTCATTATGACTTGTTAATTTGCATTTTACAATATTTGTTTTACACGATTTCATTATTATTATTTTTTTGTTGGATATTTTAGTGTCATTACTCATATCATATTTTGTGTTATTTTCTTAAGAAACACCTTAGATAGTTGTATTTTGGTAGGACTAAAGAAATATTTGAAGTACAAGTAAATTATATGTTTGTATGAATACTTTACTGAAAAAATCCGAAAATACGAAAAACCTAAAAAAATCCGAAAAAACCCGATGTTGAAAAATCCGAGTTTTATTGGTTTGATTTGGTTTATAGATTTAAAAATCCGACACAAATGATTTGGTTTGATATTTGAAAAACTCGAACCAATCTGGCCATATACACCCCTTATGTTACGGTATGCCACATATACTCTGCTAATCCAAGTTTCATATTTATCTTTTTATTTTATCAAAATCATGTTTGAAATCAACTTAATTTTAAGTCTATGCCTTTTGAACTACCTTTCATTTTACCCATTTTCTTTGTTGGGGGATTTAAGGTGTATTTGGCACGGAGGAAAATATTTTTACTAAAAAATAAAAGGTGAGTTTCTTTTTCTTTTTTCTTTTAAATATTTTTTTTTGTATATAATGATAGGAAGAACACAATTAATATAAAATGTTATTTATCGAATTTATTTTTGCTATTTGTATTAAGACAATCATGTTTTTACCTTTTTAAGGAATACCTTTTCTACTAAGGAAAAAATACTCTAAAATTTAAGTATAAATTATAGGAATCACATAGTGTAAGATCTAAATTACATCCTATCCCTACTAATTTTTAATTTACAAAAATCCCTTAAAAAAGGAGGCAGCCGGATACATACCTACCGTTCAGATACATTGTAAACAACTTCTTGTTGCGCTTAAAAAAGGAACAAATCAGGTAAAATTTATTTTTTCTTATTTTGATTTCCTTGATTAATGCACGTAAAATTTATTTTTACTTATTTTAATTTCCTTGATTATCGCCTAATTGATTCTTATCAGTCCATATCTCAATAGGTAACATATCACAAATTCCAAATTTTAAATTTACATCTTCTCCATTGAACAACCATTAATATTGAAAAAAGTGGTAATTTAAAAAAAAAACTCAAAAAAGTTGATGATACAAGATGAATATATCGATTTTGTTGAGGCATTCAAGAATTTGGGTGAATAGGTGAGTTATGAAGGTTACAAAAGTGATGGAATCTCAAATCCATCAATGATACAACATACAAGATGGATGGAGATCTACATTGATGCTACATCCGGTGATCTATCAAGCCCCATTAATCGATGTTCAACAGAACACGAGAAGATTTATCAACAATGGTTCAATTTTGTTGATTCTGATAATTTTTTTAGTGTTTTTGTGCAAATAAGAGAAAAAAGAAATAATTTTTAAATGATGGGGTTGTTAATTTGATACAGATGGAGATGGATGTCTTACTAGTGGAGATGTCATCCAGTTCTTTGCCATGTCCAATTTGCCTCGATCAGAACTCAAACATGTTCTTTTCTATCTTTTCATGTTTGTGAAAGCTTGAACCATTACAAAACTGATTAGTCTTACTTCAAAAACATCAAAAAATGGTATTTCATTTAATGTATCATTGACTTGTTTAATTTTTTAGGTTGTTGCATCGACTGAATTTATTCTTTTAGTTTATGAATCTGGAAGAAGATACATTGTTAGCCTTGAAAAATATGTAATTGTGGGAGATTTCAACTAGATGAAATACCTTGTGCAAACACAATTGCTGTTTTGAAGAGCAAGATATTACATATATGCATCCCCACTGATTACTACATTGCAGTGAATAGGTATCAGATACATTAATACATAAATCTCACTACTTTAGATCCTAATTACTAAGATTCACAATAGTTTGTAATATTACTTTCTAGACCATATTTGATCGCGAGATTCATGTATCATTAAAGGAGAGATACATGTATCTAACTGTTTTAAAAGTAGAGATACACGAGTTGTTGTGGACATTGTGGACACGAATGTCACAACCGTAGGACTTGTACTTTTTCCCCCAAAGGAAATGAATCATTGAATTTATATAAGATATTCATGTTCATGTTGAATAATTTTTCAATTATATGAATTTTGCACTTTTATATTTCAATAAAGTAGCTTGAATTGTTAACAATGTGAAGTATCGATACAATATATGTGAGTTTTGCTATTTTATATCAAAATTAGTTCAATTTGTGGGTAATTTATTTGATACATAATTAACTTATGTAATTCTATAAGCATTGATAAAACTCATATCTAAGTTATCTAATAATAACCTATGTGAATCTAATACATAATTATGTAATTTGTATGCATATATAAGACTCATATCATTGTATCATATACATTAAGTGAAAGATTGATTATGTGTTTCTGAACTTTTCTTTTGTATCATGTTCAACTGGTGTGAAACACCATATACACGTAATGTATCAAACAAACACAATTTTAATTTATATACAATTGATTAAATTAGTTATGAATCTGATACTTATGTTTTTGAACTTCAAATGAATAATGTGAAAGATTTAAGTATCATATGATATGTTATGTATCAACGACACTATAATTAAAACACAAAATATAAGAATTTACATGATATAATCAATAACAAAAATATTCAAATTTAGAAAATGACATGAAACAGTTTTTAGAGTAACACTCTAAAGCCTAAATAAAATTGTCTTAAAAAAAGAAACAAAACATCAAAGGGTGTATATTCGTTGATACATAATCGCTATTCGACAAGAACCAAATCATCTTGCTGTGATGGAGTGAAGCGACCCTTGGATTTTAGAGGATCATTTTTATTGCTGACATAGTCTGACTTTGCCTTTTCAGTATCGCATCTCCATAATAATGCTTCATATCTTGTGTGAAGATAATCAGCTCGAAACCTATTTGATGGGATGTTGATTTCGTCACTAAGGAACTCAACAAAGGCATTATCATGAGAAACATGTCAAGTTAATCCTATGATATTTGGATTGAAAGAAAGAAAAAACTTCCCTTTCTTTCTCTTCTTTATTTTGGTTTTATCCCTTCGACGAATTTCGGCTATGACCAATGCCCCACTAGCTAAATAGGCGTAACAAAAAGCTATACATAATTGTAACTACAAAGTATCTTAATGTTTAATTGATACATAATAGATAAAAAAGAGTAATTGATACTCAATACCAATTGATGATCTATACAATCTGACAGATATTTGTATCTGATACTAAATGCCCAATAGTTGTAACATTATACAAAAATTACCCAACGCTTAAACATGATACAAAATAATTGATTACACTTAAATTAGTAACTTGCAATGTATCTAATGTGTGTACCTGATACATTTTAGTGAACTTTGTGTATCTGATACACCTGAATAGTACATGTTTTGAATGATATATACACCAATAAACATTATTTTTTTATCAATAATTTCACATAATTACAATAACTCCACACATGATACAAAAATGCCCACCAGTTGAACATGATACAAAAAATTTCCAACCCTTAAGCATGATACAAACAAAGAAGTACAGTTAAATTAGTAACTTGTCATTTATCTTATGTTTGTATCTGATACATTTTAGCTAAACTTTTGTATCTGATGCATACTAAAAAAATACAAGTTTTGAATGATACACTGTTGAACATCATCTTTTTATCAATAATTCCAGAAAATTACAACAACTCCTTAAATAATGAACAAAATTAGGGTTTTAGTGTATCAACTAATTAAGCTTAGATATTGATACATTACAATATGAAATATTATATTTTTATTAATGTATCATTGTTTGATTAACTAATCGAAACACATTCAACAATCAATAAAGAAGATCGGCATACTAACTGATTACACTTAAATGCTGATACATTACAATATGAAACATGAATTTCGTTGTTTATGTATGATTTGTGATTAACTAAAAAAAAAGGTATAAAAGTTGATAGATTTTTTTTAAAAAAACCCATATGATATATAAGTTCTACTGAGCTTATGTTTCTAGTAATGATAAACTTTCTGTAGATTCGGTAAACTCGCACCTCATCACTTTTCGGGAATTTCTTCAACATAAAACTTATCAATCTCCGACTGAGCCATATAATATTCCCATCTCATCTCGTCCTCCATTGTTGTTCACAAATAATATCAGTGCTCTCCATCTCACGACAAATTTGGTATTACATGCTCCTTCTTCAACTTCTCAATGTTTATTTTCGCCATTATTAATGGATTGTGCAGTTTTTTGATTTGTTTTCAATCCAAGTAATATCTTTGGAATCAAAAACACAACAAGTGTTATTTGAGTTTAATTGTGTAAAACCAAGACTAAAAGATGGTGCATCATCCATATGATTCAATGTTTTGAAGAAGAAAAAAATGAAAAATAAAGGATGAACAAATAGTTTGAAGAGATGAACAAATTACCTATTTCACGTTGGATTAGTTTTGTACAGGATAGAGACTTGATTTTGAATTTCAAAGTAATGAAAAAATTAACTGATAAGAAAATGGGGGAGAGATTTGTGGAGTGAAATCAGGAAGTGATAAACTTTGATTTTTGGAATTGTGAGTTATGTATCCGGCAGATTAGTTTTAGGAGGAAAATAAGGGATTTTAGAAAATTTTAGAAATGATAGGGAATAATGGGAATTATAGAAAAAAAAGATGTGTATACAGGTAATTTTTCCAAAATTTAATCAACTCAACATGAGAAAATGTAAGATATTTGAGAATAGAGAGTATTGGAATGAATGAATTGAAAATGATGCCTCCTTGAAGATAAGTTCAGACAACAAAACATTATTTTTACTATTGCACATTTAAAAAAAAATTCATAGTCAATTCATCAATTGTTCATTTAATATAGGGACTTATTGTGAAATAAAGTTTTATTTGAATATAAAACTTGGTAGTCAAATATATGTAGATTTGAAACTTCCAAAGGATTGATATATAATTTCCAATAGGAAAATATTTCAATACACTATAATAAAAAATACTTTTTATTGGTAATACATAAACACATTAATAAAGAATATTTAATTGTCATTGGATCCAATATCGCTATGGAGTACTTCAGAGGCATTTGAAAAAGAATAATAATTGCCATTAAAAATACATATTTAGCGGTAATTAAAATATTATCACTAATTAATTATCACTAAAGATCATTCGCAGTGTAACGGTATTGGAGTGAATGAAATGTCAACGATTCCTCGTTCAAATATGAGATAAGGACATAATTAAAAATGTTGCATGACTAAATTCCTTTATTTAATATTAATTAAGACTATTAAAAAAATATAGTCATCTTTGAATACGAGCATTAGAGTATTAATAAACCTGATATTTTGAATATGAACATGATCACTTGCTTAAGCTACAACAGACAACAAAATCAAACAATTAGAGAAATCGTTCTTGAAAAAGGAAAACAAGCAATTTCAGAATTTGAACATGATTAATGCAATTTTAGAGATAACATTTCGTACTAATCCAAGTCAAATTATGTCCACAGATTGTGGATCTTGTTATTTTTTTAAGTTTTCTTCCTCTTCTTGTGGAAAGAGCAATAAATTATATTTAAGAAAACATAAATCAGTAACAATTTTATTGAAACAACATAGGGTAACTTGGAGAAATTACACTAGCTAGTTTAGGAGTTAATTACTTGGATACACGTTAATTTGTAACATTATGCATTTTACTAGATTTTAGTGCGTCGAATATGTCCTAATATCTAGGAATACTTGGGGTCAAAATTAAGTGCAATTTGTTTTAGATACACTATATCCAAGTGAATCCACGTGTATTTGAAATACATAAACAAATCTGCCTCACCTCCCTTCCATCTCGCTCTCATATTTGGTATCCCAAATACATGCGAATCGTACTAAATATATACAACATACATGTATCTTGTATTTGTATTAAAAATCCAGTATATATGAGAAAAAGGATTTGGAAAATCATTAATAGAGCATATTGTTCGTCTAGTAATAGATTTTTTATAAAGCTTTATTGTCCTTTCGATCGAGGGACGTTCAAATTCTTTGAATATCTATAAATTTCAAATTTTGAATCCATCGAGTCATGAATGTCCTTTCCTTATAGGCACAGGAGGTTGCAAAACACCTACTTCTTTTTCCTAAAAATCAATTTCTAAAAGTCTACAGCTACATGTACCATTTTCCTAGTCTTTCATCACCAAATTTATCAATAAGGACTTGGTTTTCCCTGCTGAAATGATAAATAATATGTAGCGGTCAAAAATAAGATTTACATGATTTCTTCCACGAGAAAAGGAATTAAAAACTTAAAAAAGGGGAATTTTCGCATTCAACCATTCAAAAATAGCTTAATTATGCTTCATAGTTATAGTTTGCTAATTACGATTTATAGCTACATGTTAGAGGAAGGAGAGAGGCGAGCAAGATTGGGAGAGGGAGGAGCGAGAGAGGGCAGAGAGTGGAGAGAGGCGAATTGTATACGTATATCTATCGAATTGTATATGTATATCTATCAAAATAATTGTATATATGTAACTGGTATACATACGTATTTGTATAACTGGCGAGCGATATTGAGAGAGGGAGGAGAGAGTGAGTGAGAGAGGTGAACTGTATATGTATATCTGTCAAATAAATTGTATATAAGTAACTGGTACACATATGTATTTGTATATATGGCGAGCGAGATTGAGAGAGGGAGAAGAGAGGGAGGAGAGAGTGAGTGAGAGAGGCGAACTGTATATGTATATATGTCAAATAAATTGTATATACGTAACTGGTACACATATGTATTTGTATATCTGGCGAGCGAGATTGAGAGAGGGAGAAGAGAGGCGAGCGAGATTGGGAGAGAGAGGACAAAGGCGGGAGAGAGAGGACAAAGGAGAGCGAGAGAGGACAGAGAGCGGAGAGAGGCTAATTTTATTTGTATATTTGTCATATAATTGTATATTTATATGTATAATTTGTATTTGATAATTTGTATAAAAGAGGAGAGAGGCGAGAGAGAGGAAGAGAGGAGAGAGGGAACGTAAATATAACTAAAAATAAGTTACGAGCCGTAATTAATTCAAACTATAGCAATGTTAGCGAATTAACTAGTATATGTTTGTTTATCCGCGTAATTTTCCCTTAAAAAAGAAACACGACCCAACCAAATTCAAGTAAACGTCATTTAATTAACTTATCTTATTTTCTCATGATCCTCAATGTTGTAGTGGTGGAGTCAAAATTTTAATTATGTACAAAAACTAAAATAATTAAAAATCATTATTTCTTTAGATGATATTCTTTTCTTTTTTTAAAAAAAAGAGAAAGATATGACAAAAAGAAGTTTTTGTCATGGTGTAGTTCTTGTAGTTAGATTTGCCCTTTTAAAAAATTTAGAGCATTTCTTTTCTATATAAAATAAAAGAAAATGAACAAGTAAATCTTCTTGTCTTGTGATCTTTGATCCATGGATTAAATTTAATGCTAGATTCAGAATAATAATATTTTATACTATTATATATTTCCTTTTGAACAAAATTGTATGGACAAAATTAGCCCCAAATGTAACATTCTTTGAATAGGAGGAAATCTTTCACTATAAATAGCTAGCTAGTAATACCTCTTCACTACAATTCATACAACAAACTTACACATTATTTTTTCTAATTAAATCCATCATCATGAATACCAAACTCATTCTAGCCCTCTTGTTTTGCTTCCTCCTCATTGCATCCAATGGTGAGCTTCTTACCTTCCACTTTGCAAGTGTGTCGAAAGATTGAATTTTAATTGTTACCATATTTCTAGTTGATAACGTTAAGTTATACACTCTGACAGTATGAAGAACTTATATGTTGTTATATAGCACAATGCTAACTAGTTATGGCATATCATCACTTTATTTTTTTTTCTACGTCAGGATAAATAAATTGTATTCTATAGTATACACGAAGATTAAAAAATAACTAGAATATCATACGTTTTTCCTAAATCAACATTTTAAACGTCCTTCACCACTATACTAGTATTTTATACAATTTGCACAGTATAAAATTGAACCCTTGCTTAGCTCCACCCCTGATTCTAGCATAAACTCATGTTAACTCTTCTATTATGCAGAGATGCAAGTTGGAGAGGCAAAAGTATGCCAAAGGCGTAGCCAGACATGGTCAGGGATGTGTATTAACACAGGCAATTGTAGCCGTCAATGCAAGCAACAAGAGGATGCTCGTTTTGGAGCTTGTCACCAAAATGGCATTGGATTTGCTTGCTTCTGCTATTTCACCTGTAAATGATTTCTAAGAGTGTTTTACTATCAAATATGTGGTAGTGTTGTGTGTTGTTTGAATAAGGATGTCCAATTTACTAAAATTGGTTGTACCCCTAGTTATGTTAGCGCCTTCAATTTACGTGTATTTGTATTGTATTGTTTTAATAAATATAATGTTTGGATAGATAGTATTGTTTCCTGTTTTTGTTGGTAAAATTTATATTAAACTTATATAAATTTGTATAAGTATGAATACTTCATGTCCCTATTACTTTAACACATTTGACATCTCCATATCCTCTCCCTATAACAGTAAACATCTGGTGTTGAAGAGAAAGAAAGCTGAAGATATGGATCGAATATGTTTATGGAACAAGTTGAACAACGTGTTAACTGTTATAAAGTTGGAATTGGAATTACACTGGGCCTGGGCTATTAAATACTAATTAGATGTCAACTAGGTTGTTGACTTGTTCTGTTTTATACTAGCTGACGTCGACTAGGATAAGTTATTATAATTCTAGTAATAGTAAACCTATACTTGATACTCATGTAAATTATATATCTGTATTCTAGCTAGGACTCTCCTCCTATATAAGGAGCATGTACTTGACAGTTTTAATGATCAATACAATCCTTGATTTCTCTAAATTCTTTGCGTGAAAATTCTACACCTGGGACGAGGCATAATAATTTAATGCTTTTTTCGATGCTCAAAACAACATTAACAAATTATATTTACCCATTGAACTTTTATTGTTATTTTTTCTAACTCAAGGTTAGGTTCTCTCTATTAAGGTATTTAGGGGTCGTTGGTACGGAGTATTAGGAGAAATAATTCATGTGTTATGTATGGTATATTATTTAGTACTATATTTGGTAGGAATTTGGGCCTATGTATAATTAATCCATGGATTAGTTATACACCCTACATGGTATTATAGGATGTATTACTAATTCTTTCCACTTGGAGGTATTAGTAATCATGTGTGTGTGGTTTTCTAATTATTTGTATTTTGAACAATTTATAAAATTGCATACATATCAAAACTACAACTTGTAATTTATATGTGTAAATGTAGATGGTTTATACAATTTTACTATTGTTTACCGTCATTTCGATTTTTGAATTAGATGTTTTATCTTTTTAAAATTGAAAATTGACATTTTGTGAGTGGTCAATTTATTAAGATGACAATTATTTATCCTCAAATAATTCAAGTGAAAAAATAGCATACATGACAACAAAATTGTTCTTCTCCTAGCTAGTTAGAAAAAAACATAAAAAAAATAATATTATCCAACAATTATCTACCTTGACCCAATTACATAAAAAATCAAGGATATAATTGGAAAGAAACTTTTTATAGAGTTTTAATTCAAACACAAGATGAGGTGAAAAACAATTAAGCAAACACTTGATAAAAATAAATCCTGAATTCATGCACTACTAATCCCTGCGTTACTAATCCTTATATTTAGGGGTGTTTACAAACTAAACCGACCGATAAATCGAACTGAAAAATATGTTATTAATTTATTTTTATTGGTTTATTGGATTAACGATTATTTAATGGTTTTATAAAAAAAAATATTGGGCTATCAATTAGATATTGATTTTTTTCAATATTGGGTTAACCGATAACTCATTAAGAATTAAAATTTACTATTTTAATTTTTAGTCATATATAAATATCAAACAAAAAATGTTAATATAATCACTATATTAGACTATAACTATAAGGACCCTATACAATTAAAACTACTTAGTTCTGCTCTATGCATTTACCCTTTAGGTTTTACTTTTAGTATTACTTTAGTCTTTAGGTTCATAACATCAAAACCTAAAGAATTAAGAATTGCAACGGCTAGGGTTTGCAACGACGATGGCAAGGGTTAGGCAACGACTAGGGTTGTGAATTGTGAGTATTTGATATACTTTAACTACACTATAAGCAAAAAAAGTTCAATCAATGAGTAATTTGATTTCTCTCTTTTTTATTTCGCGTCAAATTGTTAGACAAGTCATATATTTATTTTGAAAGCACTTTCTTATTGGTTAAACCGAAAACCAAACCGTTAAAAATCAAAAATCGATAAATCGAAAACCGATAACAAATATCTTATCGGTTTAGCATATTTGAAAACCAAAAATCAATAAATGGAACCATTAATACTTAAAACCGAACCAAACCAATCGATACACACCCCTACTTATATTATTAATCCTTGTATCAAACGACCCCTTAAAGTTAAGGTTCTTAACCTCATCCACTGTATGTTGTAGTGGCATCTTTGGGAAATGTGTTATACCAAAATATTTTAGTATAACGATTCCTCTTTCAAATATGAGATAATTAAGGACATAATTAAAAATGTTGCAAGGCTAAATTCCTCTCTTTAATTAATGAACAGGATTAAAAAAATAAAGTCATCTTTGATTAAGAGGATTAGGGTATTAGAAAATCTGTGAATATGAACATGATTACTTGCTTAAGCTACAACAGACAACAAAATCAAACAACTAGAGAAATCATTCTTGAAAAATTAAAACAAACAATTTCAGAATTTGAACATGATTAATGCAATTTTAGAGATAACATTTAGTACTAATCAAAGTCAAATTATGTCCGCAGATTGTGGATCTTTTTTTTTTTTTTTTAAGTTTTCCTCCTCTTCTTGTGGAAAGAGCAATAAATTATATTTAAGAAAACATGAAATGAGACTGGTGTAACAATTTTATTGAAGGAAAATAGCAGGAGTAGAATTGTGGAGAAAATGTTATAAATTGTCTTTTATTTATAGGAGTAGGTTTAAAATGATTTTTTAAAATATACTTATCGATTTTAGTTCTTTAACTATATTCATAAACTTATCAATTGTGGTCTCTGTCTATTTTTAAGACAAACAACTTAGATTTATATTAATGAAACTCATGTCCCGTGAAATTAAATTCTTGACCCACTTTTTTAGTTGTTTCTCTTTTCCTGCTTCTTTTCTTCAAATTATTCTTTAGAGAGAAGTATTGAAAACATTTATAAATTTTGTGTAAATTATTAGTTTCGTTTCTGAATTATTGAAAGCTTTAAAAATACCTCTATACTTGACTAACGAAATTTAGATACATTAAAACCTCACTAAATTAATACTCGGTAAATCAATAATCTCTCTAAGTCAATATTTTCCTCTGGTCCTGATTTGGGACGATGGAAAAAATCACTCACTTCGATAAGATAATATATTTTCAGAAGACTCCTTTATAAATATATGGCCCCATTAGTATTATAAATCAATAATTCTTTAAAAGTATAACTATATCTAAGACAATTTAGTGAAATATGATTCTATTGTGTTTTGATTTTTGTTAAAATTTAAATCTAGTTGAAGTTTATCTTTAACTTTTCTTATTGTATCCAAAACTTTCGGTTTGTCTTTTCGAATTGCACCAAGTTTAGGGTGTTTTCAATACCTCTCTCTTATTCTTATAAAAAGAACCCTAATCTCAATTATTCAAAATAAAATTCATAAGGAAAAAGGATATAAGTTCTAATTTTATTCAACAGAGCATAAAAAAACATATTACTTTTGTTAATGACTTGAATATACTAAAATTATATTTATTTATTTTACTAATTAAGGACATATACATGTACAAAGCACATACTCTAAACTAATATATATAAACGGAGAGCTGATCCCAACAATTTTTCCAAGTATATGTTACCAAATTTTTCATTACAACATTTATTAATATTGTAGAAGATGCATATAGTATAGTTTGAGGACACTGAATATATATATAAAATTTTATTCTATATAAAAGGGCCTTTATGTTGTCATGAGCTTAAGATTTGAAAGATTGTTGTTATTATTTGGTAGTAATTTGGCTAGTGATTTTGTTAGCCACAAAAGAAACAAACACAAGCAAGTTGTTGGCAAGCTCCACCTAGAGCCCCTTCTTGACTTCTACATTGGCTTGAACAATCATCACTCTTGAAACACCAACCTCTCCATGTGCCACTATACCTCATGCAACTCATATCACCCTTCACAAGTTGCATTTGCATCTCTAACAAGGAGAAAACTATAATTAAAGAAATCAAATTAATAAATTAAATGAGCTTTTTCCTTTTGATTATTATTTTAATCCTCACTCTTTTGAGTCAAACCTGGAGGGTGCTTAACATCCGAGTAATCCGTTCAAGTCAAATTAAAAGGGACTTTATTTGAAGATATTTGAGAAATATTTCTTGAAGTTCTTTTTAAAAAAAAAGGATTTAAAGTTGAAGTTGAGAGAGAATATCTTTTGTGTTTGGATGAGAATTATTCTTTGAAAAAAGGTTGAAGATTTGTATGTGATAAGCATTACTACTAGTCATTTGTTTTAATTTATGTGATAACATTGTTTATTTTTTAGTTGGTATAAAAATGATATATTTCTATATTTAGTAACAATTTAACTTTAAACTTCTCATTTTACTCTTAATAAGATGATGTACACGATTAGCTTTAAAAGTCTTTCTTTCATTCTTAAATTTTATACTTAGTCAAATAATTTCACATAAACCGAAATGAAAGAAGTATTTCATTTAAGATACTCATCCTCAAGCATGTTTTCTCTATATTTGACTAGTATTCAAATATTGAAGTTTAAGTATTCTCAAAAATACTTATACAGGCAAACAAATATTGGCAAATATTAAAAGTATTATATATATTTAGGTCCAAACAGAGGTTTAATTTGGACAATATGTGGCTGATTTTCTAAAAGCAAAAAAATAATAATTCAAGTTGCAGTTGAGAAAAGATATTTGGAAGTTGATGAGGTTGGATATGATTTCCACTTGATAAAATGGTTAAGGTTTTGAAAGTGAAAATCATTATTTTACTTGAAATATTCTTTAAACTAATTATTTAAACTCCAATAATTCTCTATTCCAAGTTAAAGTTAAATTAATGGATCATATTGTAAATCTAACACTTATAATTACTCAAGTCTACAGAATGCTAAAGCTTTGGTAATAATGTTCGGGTGATAGTTTTTAAGTATTACTCATTTCGTTTAGTTTTAACGGTTCATTATTTTAAAAACAAGTTTTTATTTTTTATTTGTTCATTATTTTTTTTATTTTTTTTTACTTGTCACTTTTAGCATATCAAGAAAATATAACTTTTTTTTCTATTTTACCCTCAACATTAACTATCCATATTCCAAATCATTTCCAAGACCTAAAATTATACATTGTTGGTTAATATGAGTATTATGATATTCCCTATTTCCCTTTTTACTTGTTCATTTTTTGACTTTTTACTTGTCATATTTGACAAATCAAGAAAAGACAATATTTTTTACATATTATATCCTCAATTTATTTAGAGAGTTAATGTATTTGAAAAAGGTAGTACCTCTTTAATGAGTAAAATTGTTTTTGAAATTCTATCAATTAAACTCACTATGTCAATTATTATTTTCTTAATAGGTGTGTCAAGTAAAAAATATAGACAAGTAAATAGGGACAGAAGGAGTAAAATACATATGGGTAAATGCTAAATGGCCACAAAATTTGGTCATCATTTGGCTAGAAATTTAAAAAGTCTATAATATCCTTTTTATTTTAAGATAAACTGATCTTTTTCCTATTTTTTAATGAAAAGGTATTAAAGTTAAAAGGGTAAAAATGTTCAAAAAAGGTAAAATAACATAGTGTGAAATATGTTATTTTAACATTCTGGCCAAAAGGATTTTTTCAATACTTATATTAATAATTGTTTTGTAAGAGACGTGCAAAATTTAAAGTGAATGAGTATAATGGTTGATAACAAAATAATGTCTAAATAATATTGATTTTTTTAAAAAAAATGATATGAAGGAAAAAATAGGGATAAACAAACCTAATGATGCAGAAATGAATAACAAGCACAATAGGAGGAGAGGAATTTGTGATCCAACCATCTCTTCTTGTTCTAACAATAAAATTGAGGGAGAATGTTTTTATAGTGGAAAAACATCTCTTATTATATATGTTAAAAATACACAAGGGAATGAAGAGGCATTGTCCATTTAGTGACACTTCCAAGAAGAAGTAATTTTCAATTTATATATATAGTACTTGACGTTTTTGTTCTTTCTGTTTGTTTGCTCTACAAAATGGTCGGAAGGTATATTTTCTTTATATTTCCTTTAATTTATATTAAGTGAATTAATTAAGTGTACGTACTTTGTATATGTCTAATTGATAATAAAAAGAATAAATTGAGAATGTAACATAAATGGGCATTAATTAAAGAAAAATATGGATAAGAACACAAATCTATATATATATATATATATAAAGCTGGATGTGAAAACACTGATGTGGCACCTCTTAGAAGCCAGTATTCCTATTTATCTATTTTCTCATTTTTTTAAATTTTTCATCACACTAAATACAATATAATTTAATATTATATTCAATATATTAAGCATTAATTGCATTGCAAGAATAGAAAGAAAATCACCATTTATGGACAATAAAGGTTTAATTACAATTTTATTATAATT
>NW_006239209.1:56482-76585 GCF_000226075.1 Solanum tuberosum | reverse complement strand
AAGTATTATTTTCTAATAGCAATATTGAAAAGCTAGAAAAGAAAATTGTGAAAAAAATCATGGTTGGATTTGAATTGGGGCTTCTTTTGCTACCGTATTTAAAAGAATATTATAATGACTTTTAATTAAAGCGGGATGTGAAAACGATGATGTGACACCTCTTAGAAGCAGGATTCCTATTTATCTATTTTCTCAAATTTTTTTAATTTTTCATCACACTAAATACAATATAATTTAATATTATATTCAATATATTAAGCATTAATTGCATTGCAAGAATAGAAAGAAAATTACCATTTATGGACAATAAAGGTTTGATTACAATTTTATTATAATTAAGGAAAGGGAAAGATTAATTCAACATTCTATAATCACATTCAATAATCTAAACATTAATTGTATAGACTTGGAAACGGAAGAAAGGCCCCCCGGAAAAAAAAATTCTAATATCCTAATCTAAAACTTTTGGCATTCTCTATAATATTAAAAATTATACATTTCATTTAGAATAATTACGTATTTATGGGATGAAACAATGAAATCATTTGCAACTTTTATTATTAACATAAATACATAATGATTAAAAATATTGTGAGTATATAAAGAGAATCACCATTTAAGGAAAATAAAAATTTAAGTACAATATATATTTTTATCTATTTTTTTAAACCCTCTATATTTCTTTATCTATTTTTTTAAATCCTTATCTTTCTTTTCTTTCTTTCACGTTCTTTCAATTTTTTTTTAAACCCTTATCTTTCTTTCCTTTCTTTCACGTTCTGTCAAGAAAATAAGAGTATAAACTTTTTTTTTATTATAGTCATTTATATCATTTTCTTATATTTTCATCTTCAATATCATTAAATTCATCTCTTTATTCTATTTGTGTATAAGCTGATTATCCTTTCATATTCTTCATTAATGTTATTTATTAAGATTAATTAAAAACTCATTATAATATTCTTTTAAATACGGTAGCAAAAGGAGCCTCAATTCAAATCCAGCCATGATTTTTTTCACAATTTTCTTTTCAAGCTTTTCAACATTGCTATTAGAAAATAATACTTTGGAGAGACATAAGGTAATTTTAACTTCCTTACTATTTTTATGTTTATACTATTGTGAAAATGTATTGTTTTTCATTTCATTTAAATTATATAATCAACAAAAATATGATGATTATATTGTATATAACAATAAATATTGAGGCATCTTTCATACTATCAAAATATTGTTTCAACAAATTGAGATTTACATTTTTATGAAATTGTTTGGTTGTTCTATATTTGGAAATTTGTAAAGGGATTCATAATATGGATATTTATATTAAAATTAAATACAAATGCATTGTTCATATGTTTCCTCTCCTTTTTCTTTTTTTTTCCAATGAATTTGGCAGGCAATATCAAGCTAAGGGTTTTAGGACACATCTTTTCTGTCTTTTTTTTTCCAATTAATTTGGCAGGCTTTATCAAGCTAAGGATCTCAGGACACATCTTTTCAGTCTCTCTATTTTTTTTTCATATTTCACTTGTGAAATTACATTAAATATGTTATTGTTGTTACATTATTAGAGGATATTTAATATTATTTTTTTATGAGAAGTTGTAATTGTTTCTGTAAGTTATCATGGCATGGTGTGATATTGGTGATTATCGAGACATGTATGGAGGAGCAGACATGAAAAAGGTTCTTACAGAAGCAACTTGTCATTTGAGTATTTTCTCTATTTTCATCTTAACACCCAAAATAAAATAAAAAAATATTGGATAATAAAGAAATGGCAAATGAAAAATTATCTCAATATATTGTAATTGATTGATTTATTAGTTTCATTATTCATACATATTAGAGGTTTGGTTTAATTTTTGGAAAATAATATTAATTTTTTAAATTATATTGTTCAAAAAATATTGATTGTTGAATTCGAACTATTATGTTTTACTCGCGGGTACAAATTTATTTAAAAATAAAAGTGTTAATGATATGTTTAAAACTTACTTCTAAATGAAAATGTGTTAACTAATAACTATAGGTTCAAATAATTTTAAGCACGAATAAGCTTGCTTTGTTACATTATAATAGAATAGTTAAGATGAATTTATCAACAAATTAACAAGAAGTCTTGACTAAATTTGTACTTAATAATTTTAAACTTAACAAGTATAAGGATCTTTAAATTTAATATTGTGTTAAGATTTGATTTTTTTTTTGACGGATAGTCTTAATTAGATAAATTTTAAATTTTTACTTAATTAATATGTCATATTCCTCTTGCTAAAATATATTAAGTGGATATTTAATTTTTAGAAGGATTGTAAATTATTTTTATATATACATGTTTCTTTTAAAATCTTTAGTAACTTATTGACTTGCTCTAAATAGTTATATCACCACAATACAGTTAGGAAAAGAAAAAGTGAGAGTGATATTTTCTTTGGTCAAGAAATACAATTATATTTTTTTTTAGATTTCTTTTTTTATTTATGCGTGCTTTATTAAAATAACTAAAAAAAATATTTAACTCTGTTAATTATATTAAATGTGCATTGCAAAAAAATTAAAAAGACATTTTTAGAATATGTTAAATGTAAAATTTAATTTGTCTTTATTTTCATTAATCACTCCACACAACTTTTTATTATTATGACCTATAAAATAATTAATAGTCATATTCATCATATTATTTGGTGTTTCATATTGTAGCCCTGTAAATAAAATCATTGTACGATTTTATAAAAGATCACATTAGCTTTTTAGGTTGTTATATTTTTGGTGCTTATTATATTCATATTTTAATTTGATTTGAAGAATAAAATGAAGAATATAATGGTGATCGGCTTGTGGGAGTGGACGTTCATAAGAACTCAGAAGATATGTGTACTGATTTCACATTTTTTCCTTCTATTTTTTAATGAGTAAGGAATTAAGAATGATGTTGCATTTTTATTGGTATGATTTATCTATATTTCGCATCTTATGTGAATTTCTTATTGCAACTTTTCTGTTCAAAATAGTAAAAAATTTAACAACTTTATTGGAAGTCTACTAAGTACTAACCAAACATTTTTATCTTACATCAATATTATATTTAATAAAATTATCAAAATTTTATCACTCTTCGCTCGAAAAAGTTCACTAGTCTAAACATAAATACCAATTGAACAAAATGTTGATTGAGTTATTGTTGACATTTTTTATTAACTTTAAAATCAAATAACATATTAGCAAACGTTTATCCTATTTCAATTTGAAAATTATTAAGAAATAAAAAATTATATATTTTACTAAAAGAATTATATATAATCATCTTCAAAATGAAATTAATGGTGAGGTTACTATGAGATATTATCAGTTTAAAAAGTATATTGGGTAATTCTATTTTGTTAATAAAAATAGATTAAGAAGAAAACAGATTACTTTCCACTTTATATTAGTTAAAAGAATTTCAAAACAAAAAGGAAATATTTTTTAAAAAAATAATAATTTATCAGAAAAATAATATGTGTAATTTTAAAAGAAATAATAGGGTATATTAGAAAAAAGAGTATTTTTTATTCAAAAGAAATACATAGAAATATTTTAAACCAAAATATTAGCAACATAATATTTTTGGACTAAACTATTAATGAAAAATATTTTTATTCAATCTATCTATATATATATATATATAAAGGAGAAATATAGAGAAGGTGATGTGTCACCTCTCTATGACCTCCATTCATATTTATCTATTTTCTCCTTTTTTTTGACCATTTTTTCCTTCATTATTTATTTATTTTATTTTTAATATCTTGAAAAGTTTTCACATTCAATTACTCAATTTTTCACCTATCACTATAATACATATTTACCTACCACTATAATATATATTTAATAACTTTAATAAAATAAGAAATAGCTACTAATAACTCACAAATCTTCAGCTTATACTCTTAATATTATTCATAACTCCTTTTTTTAATCTTCATAACCCCAAAATCTATATATATTGTGGCTGTTGCACTACTTCTATCCGTTGGTGTCATTGCATGCCTTATTAACTCTCATTTAGAGTGTCTTAGGTTACATTTCTCTCATAATTGTGCAACAATTGCTTTGGCACGTTAACTCTCATTTAGAGAGTCATAATTGTGCAGCAATTGTTTTTGCACCTTAATGGCATTATATGCCTTTCTTTATCCATCCATCTTATGTAACATTTAGACTATTCATTTACCTTATTAACTTTTTCATATTATTTTTATGTATTGTATGGTAGACTTTCTCAGCTATAAATAGTGATAGTTTTACTTTATTTTGTGTACAAGAAAATATAAGTACATAAAAATTGGTCAAAAAGCGAGTTCTTATTAGTAGTTAAAGAAATGTGTTATTTTTGTAAAGTTTTGGACTCAATTCTTGTCCAAAATTTGAAAGAAATATGTTCTTTTGTAGAGTTTTGGACTCAACTCTTGTCCAAAATTTGTTGACTTATACATTGTGAATAAGTTGTTGTATCTTGGAGGAGACAAGCCAAGAAGATTATGTTGAACCCCTGAACTTTTTTTATTGCAATAGACTTGAATCACCTTAAAGGAAGCGAAATATTCACGACTCAACCTGAAGATATTTTATTTTCTTCATTTTAGTTTGCAATTGTAATTTATAATTTCACCAATACAATAATTAAACATTCATACCTACCCTGAATTAAAACTAATAAAGTCTAGAAACCATTTTTTTACCCTTTGCATTATTTCTTGCTCAGAAACATAGAATTTTTCCTTCTATGTTTTCTTCATCTCCTTCTAATTTTTACTTATATTTCTTGCTCAGATACATAGAATTTTGTCCTTATATGTTTTCTTCATCTCCTTCTGATTTTTACTTATCTTTTCTTTGTATTATTAGGACTATAATCTTATTCTGAATTTGAGCAGATACTTATATAGTTATTAGTTTACTTATGGCAATTATCAATGCTTTATGTTGTTTTGCTATGTAAAAAGCAGATTTTTATTGAAAAGTAATATAATGGAGCTAGGAAGGTAATGCTTTGTTGGTTGTCTATTTTTTTCCTTAGGATCAAAATTTACATTTTTTTAATTTTTTTTTATCACACGTCAAATTAAATGTTAACTTACTTGTGCCGATTATCAATGTTTCATGTTGTTGATATTACATATATTGTTAGGGTGGTGAATGTTTATTGAGAAGTAGCATGGAGCTATGGAAGTAACGTTTGTTGATTTAATATGTTTCTTTCCATTAGTAGTTGCAACTGTACCAATAAACATGGATAATGCATTTTTTTGAGAATTCAAAGGTTTAAACTTTTAAATGCAAATTTAGTTATATTTTTTAAATCAAGTGAATGTGAGCCCCAATGTTTTTAGAAATGCTAGACAATATTCCTCCACTATATTGAAGAAAATAAGATAAATTTTGTTATATGTGATGAAAGAAAATTGTCATGTAAGTGTGAAAGTTCAAGTCATTGGAAATAATATCTAAAATTTCTAATAATTTCTTCGTAGGGTCTTTTATAAGTTTTTTTTAAATATAGTTCTTATTAGTAGTTAAAACATTAAATATGCTTAAATACAGACATTGAATCATGATTTTTAGGTATTAAAAAATAAACTATGTATCTAATGATATTTTATGACCTATTTCACTAGTTTTATTTAATTTAAGGACATCTTAAACCTTTTCCCGTCCCTCTTTAATTTATTTCTCCCCCCGTCCCCCCTCTTTTTTCCTTTCTCCTTTATAAAATGCAAACACTTTTAAATATATGTGGCATAAACAATTCAAGATAGTCAAAGTCTACAGCTACATGCACCATTTTTTCTAGACTTTGATCACCAAATATATCAAAGATTTCCATGCTTTGTTTGCCACGCAAAAAAAATAAAAGACACACGATATGGTGTAGTGAATGGGGCAACTTCTCTCTTAATCATAGATTTAGAGTTTGAGTCATAAATAGGAATTTTGTTTTTGATAGGAAACTATTCCCTCTAAATGAAGTCCTATACGGTATGAATTTAATTCAAAATAGATAAATTTTAATATGAATACCGAATATAAATAATAATAAAAAAAAGACATACGACCCAACCAAATTTAAGTAAACGCCATTTAATTAACTTATCTTATTTTCTACTACCAATATGTTAGCATTTATATGTGTCAACCTATAGTCATAATTAATCCACTTATATGGGGATTTTATTAACATCTGTTTGGACATGATTTTTTTTCTTTCAAAATGGTGTTTGGTTCAATAATGAGCAAATTATTTTCATAAAAAAACAAAATTTAACTTTTAAATATCCTTTATAAACTTTTTACTTTTTTTTTGGTTGCAAATATCATATTTCTTATGTGCCTCCTAAAGCTTACTTCCTAATTCCTATCATATGTTAATGCGTACGTCTTCAAGTAATGTTCTATCTGTTATATATATGCCTAAATTTATATGATGTTGTATTGATTTAACACAAAGTTAAAGAATGAAAGATATCGAAAGACTTATAAAATTTCTAATCTAAAATAAATCACAAATATTTATGTAGTTATAAATCATCTAACTAAGATATACAAAAATTTAAAATTAATTAATTACTATATAAAAATATGTCTTTGATATAGAAACTAAAAGAAAGTCCAATAAATTGAAGTTGTCCCAGCCATAAAGATAATCAATGCCAAAGTAGTCAGCATTTGAGGCTGGTGCTATTTATGAAAGTCCCCACCTTTTTAATTATTAAAATAAAATTAGAAAGAAGAACACTTCATTTGTTTGTATTTTGTGGAGAGTGTTAAAATTACTAAGAGATATTTTTCTCTTGATAATATTCAGCATCACTTTATTCATAATTATCAACCATCACCATTGACAATATTTATCATCACCATCACAATCATTATCATTATTAACAATTATTACTGTCTTTATCATCAACCACTTCTGTCATTACAATCATCATTGTTGCTAACCACTAGTGTCATATGCTACCACACTTACTTTCTCCATAATTATAATTATATCAATATATTGTTGCACCACCGTACCCTTGTCTCTGTAGCCACCGCCAACTTCCCTATCACTATCAACCAGTGGCGGAGGGAGGATTTTCATCAAGGGGGTTCAAAAAAAATTAATCACGTAAATAATATCCACAAATAAACGGGTCGAATCGGATATAAACGGGTCGGATTAAACGGTCGAATCAAGAAGAAATGGATTTTTTAATATTTGACTTTATAATTAGGGATTAAACTAATAAATCCTAAATTCCCAATCAGCGTTTTAATTTTTTGGAACTAAACATCATTTTCTGATTGCATTATTATTTATTTTAAAAAAATAAAACGCCTGAAATAAGCTGCTAAACAAAATGCCTCTGCCCGAATTCGAACACGCGACCTCGCGTGCAGTAGAGCAAAATTCCTGAACCCCCAAGCCACTGAGCTACGCCTTTGGTGTATGTTCTAGGGGGGTTCAATAGTATATATATACACATATATTCAAAATTTAATCTTATATATATAGTGTAATTTTTCGACGAAGGGGGTTCGGATGAACCCCCTTCATTGAACGTAGATCCGCCCCTGCTATCAACTACTACCATCACTACATGAGTCAATTCTTACTACGTACCAACAAACTCCACCATCAAAACTAGCACCGCTGTCAACTACTGCCACCATTGCTGCCATCTCCACCATTACTATATCAATCACTACCACCATTGTGGTCAATCCCTACTGCCAACCACCTCCATCATCATAACTAGCATTACCACCAACTACCACAAACACATCATTAACCACCACATATTCTTCAACCGCCACCATCAATATTAACTACTAACATCAATCAACTTCACAATTATAACCATCAACACCATTACCATCACTAGGAAGCATAAATGTTTCATTTTTTTAAAATCAAATAATAATTTTATTTTATTAATTTTTAATTAAATTATATATTATGTACATATTAATCAATTATGTATATTCAGATGTTAAAAACACTCAGTTTAAAATATTCAATGTTCAAATCTAAAAATAATATCTTAATTAATCACACATTCAGACGTTTAAATCTTAATAAAAATAAACGAGGACTACATAGATCTTCTTGTCTTGTGATCCTTGATCCATTGATTAATTAAATTTAAACGTACGTCATATTCAGGATAATGACAATTATATTATTATAGATTTCCTTTTTGAACAAAATTTCTTCTTTTCATCCCTTGGTTGACATTTGTACATTTGACTATGTACCATCATGAATTAGTCAAAATTTGCACAAATAATATGGACAAAATTAACCCCAAACATTCTTTGAATAGGTGGAAATCTTTCACTATAAATAGCTACTAATTCCTCTTCACTACAATTCATACTAAAAAGCTTTAAACATTAAATTTAATTTGCTAATTAAATCCATCATCATGAATACCAAAGTCATTCTAGCTCTCCTACTTTGCTTCCTCCTCGTTGCATCCAATGGTGAGCTATATATCTTACCTTCCTCTCCATAATTTGTTCTCATATTGTACACACTTTGGAAGTGTGTCGAAAAATTGTGTTAATTATTGCAATATTTCGATTGCTTTAAGTTATATAAACTGATAGTGTAAAGAATTTTTATGATATTATATAGTATATTTATAACCAGTTATGACATATCATCACCCTGTTTTCTACGACAGATAGTAAATAAATTTTATTCTATAGTATAATTTTCTAGAAATTTATACACGGGGATTTAAATCTAACTAGCTAGATCATACCACACCTATGTTTTTATACACCTATTGGACGTCCTTCACCACTATACTAGTATTATGTTTTTATATGTCGATGAGATTCAAAAAGTTATACATAAATAAATAAACAAATTATTTTGGTAGATTTGCGTACAATATATTAATTTTTTGATGGAGGAAATTCAATTGAACCTAGGTCTTTTTCATTGGACGAACGCATTCGATTCTAAAGTCATTTCTTATTCTTAAACTATTTTGCTTAGCTCCACCCTGATTCATGGGTGGATTTAGGTCATTGGATGGGGTTCCTGAAAATCCAGTAACTTTTGCACGTATTCTATCCTTCAATAAAAAAATCCAGTAAATATATAATAAAAATGACTTGGTATCCCACTAACAAAGTGTGTTGTTTAGTCCAGTGGTAAATATCTTATCTATTTTTTAAAAATTTGAGATGAGTGAGACCCACAAACGTCAAATTCTAAATTCACCTCAGTCCTGATTCTAAGTATAAAATGTTAATTCTTATATCGCGCAGAGATGCAAGTTGGGGAGGCAAAAGTATGCCAAAGGCGCAGCAAGACATGGTCAGGGCTATGTATTAACACAGGTAATTGCAGCCGTCAATGCAAGGAACAAGAGGATGCTCGTTTTGGAGCTTGTCACAGAAGTGGCTTTGGATTTGCTTGCTTTTGCTATTTCAAATGCTAAATTATTACTAAGAGTGTGTGCTATCAAATGTGTGACAATGTTGTGTACTATTGTTTGAATAAGGACGTCCAATTTACTAAAATTGGATGTACCCATAGTTATGTTGGTGTGTCCAATTTACGTATTGTATCGTAATGTATGATATTGTATTGTATTGATGAATATTATGTTTGGATAGATAATAGTATTCTCCATCTTGTCATAGTGTCACGTGACATCAATAATTTAAAGAATAAACTTTCATATTAGAAGTCTATAACAGAAAATAGGGAATGGATAGAGCTAGCTATTATAGATACATAAAGGGCAAAGGGCAAAATATGATTAGTAAAAAACAAGAACAAGAAAAATGAGAGAAAGAATTAAGAGTGATGTGCGCCACACCAAATCGGTCTTGTATAAAATGAGATTTTTAATTATATAATTGTTCGGTGTGCAAATGAAAATTCCACATTAATCAATAGCGAAAAGATTGAAAAACTACATATAAGTGTATGATCTCTAAATGATAATGGCTTGAGCACCTCTCCTTCTTCTTGGACCTCATTGGACATTAATTGGGCTGACAATACACATTGGCCCAATTTTAATAACTTGAATGGATTTAATGTCCCTCAATTCCATTGGGCCTTTCATCATGACCTATTAGTGTAATGAGTAACTTTTAAAAATGACTATAAGCTTAATAAGAGATTAATAGCTATAGTTTGCTCAATCACGATTCATAGCAACATTTTAATAGGAGGAGAGAAATGAGCGAGAGGCGAGATCAGAGAGAGTGAGATGATAAAGGCAAGAGAGATATTGAATACATGTTGTATTCGTTGTATCACGAATACAATTGATTGTATTAATGAATACAACCTAAAGAGACCTAAAACATAAATTGGCCCAGACGCTACACAAAAATGGGCTCCAACTATTGAGGCCAAATATTGAAATTAGTGAAAGAATGAAGTGTTTGATTAATTAGCTGATTAAAAATGATAGTAATAGAAATCCAATTGCCTAATAACCAAATAAAAATTTAGTTGGTTGGTAATTCAACCTAACTTTCTATATGATGGATACTTTTAATTTGTGTTATTCTTTAAGCAATAGTTGACATCTTCAATCTTGTAAATAATATCCATGCCCAATATTTGACTTAAATGAACCTAGGAAAAATTCTCAAAAGTCATTAGAATCTCAAAATGCCACATTTTCATCCCTATTAATTTAAACTAGTGAATAGACAAGTATACTAGCTTTAGAAAATTTTAACTCCTACAATATTTAAAATGCATGCATTTTTTTAATTTTGCAATAATAAATATCTTCAGTCTTGTAAAGAATCCACATGCTCTTTGTTTGACTTAAACAAAATTGGAAAAACCATGCTCATTGTGTATATATTTATTATATTTAGGATTGAAAATAGATTGAATTAAAATTGATTGAATTGCAATTCATCTATATAAATATGAATTAAAAAATAAATAAAATAAAATATGAATTAGATAAAATATATATCTCCGTCCAGTATACAACCATCTACTAGACTCACATATAGATATCTTTAACTTACATATACTGTCTATATTTTTATGTATCAAAAGTAGCCTAAAAATCATATTTATCCAATTAAATAAAAATAATCAAAATCATGAAAATGTAGATTAGATAAGCTGATAAATATGAATTGAAATTGTTAGCTCTAAGTGAAAAGGACAAAGAGAATGCTTTCATATAAGGAAAAGTTCTCAAAGGCTATTACAATCTCAAAATGTCATATTTTCGTCCCTATTAATTTAATTTAAACTAGATATATAAAAGGACAAGTATAGTAGGTATAGAGAGTTTTAACTTCTGCTATATTTAATATGAATGTATTTTTTTCAATCTTGTAAATAATCGTCATGCTCTTTGTTTGACTTAAATGAAATAAGGAAATATTTAAAGGTCATTAGAATCTCAAAATGTCATATTTTCGTCCCTATTAATTTAAACTAGATTAAAGGACACGTATACTAGATATAGAGAGTTTTAATTTCTACTATATTTAATATACATGCATTTTTTATTTTGCATTGGTAAACATTTTCAGTCTTGTAAATAACCGCGCGCCATGCTCTTTGTTTGACTTAATTGAAATAAGAAAAAGTTCTCAAAGGTCATTAAAATATCAAAATGTCATATTTTCGTCCCTATTAATTTTAACTAGATAAAAGGACAAATATACTAGGTATAGAGAGTTTTAACTTCTACGACATTTAATATGTATGCATCTTTTATTTTACTTTAGTGTAGACATCTTTAATCTTGTAAATAATTCCCACGCTCTTTGTTTGACTTAAATGAAATTATGAAAACTTCTCAAAGGCCATTAGAATCTCAAAATGAGATATTTTCGTTCCTATTAATTTAAACAAGATAAAAGAGAAGTGTACTAACTTTAGAGAATTTTAACTTTTACTATATTTAATATGCATTCATCTGTTTTTATGCATTAGTAAATATTTTCAAAAAGTATATCGCGTATTAACTCTCTCTAATTTAAACTAGATTCAATTTGAATCTTCGCATTTTAAGATTGTGCACCATCTTCTCAAAAGTTACAATTGGTAGAGACTTGGTGAATAATTTAAATCAGACACATAGTCACTTGAACAAATTTGTTACACATTGATATCACCATTCTTTTGAAGTTCATGTCTTTAGCAAAATATGTTTCGTTCTGTCTCCTTTTGTGAATCATTCCTTCAATTGTATTACGCATGCTGCACTATCTTCATATAAAATCGTGAATATTTTATCATATTTTTCTCGAATGAGGTGTATCATTATATTGACTTCTGTCACAATTCTTTCAACAAATAATTTATTGCTTCTTGAAAACTCTTCGAGATTTCCAATTCAAGTCATCAACTTGCATAATAATACGAAAGATTCTTGATTAATTTAATCCATACGAGGATTATAAACAATTTTTTTAAAGATTTGTATATGATTCATGCATTTTGAATTTATCGGATATTTTCGAATCAATTTTTCTAAAACTCTCAAGAGATTTCACGAAGTGTTATGTCATAGGCTCTTCAAGAGTACATTGTCTCTCTTTATAATGATCATTTGATTCGTTTTTTCAATGATTATTGAATTGGAACGGATTGGTTTGCCATGCTTCGTGCATATCGTAGGCTGTCCTTAAGTCACATTCAATAGGAGCATCTACAGTTAAATATGAAACCAATTTTGGGTCAGCAAATGCTCCTAATATTTAACTTGAATTATCTTTTGAATGAGGATCATATTGATAATAATTCAAAGGCTTAAATCATATGCGACTTCTTAAAATTGTCTGCATATTTCACTTAATTAGGCATCTCAATCTAGGTTTGTACCTATTGAACACTTAAACCTTAAATTTATACTTATTTGACACAAAATGATAGTCAATAAAAAGAGAAATATGTGTGTATTTCAAACACACATTACAGATACATAGCAGATGGACCAAAGAAGCAATGACACGTGGCGATTGGATTAATTTTTTTAAAAAATTCTATTTAAATAATAAAAAAAGCAATTTTAAGAAAACAAAAAATTATTTTTGAATTAACCTACCACCCCACCCCACCCTACCGGCCACCCACCGTTCTTCTTCTTCTTCTCCTTCTCCGTCGATCACTGGTATACGTTTACTAGTAAACCGTCGCCTCCATGCTTCTTCTTCTTCTCCGTTCCCTTTTCACTGGCCGCTGCGCCTCAACGCCAGTCAACCATAGCCTCCACCCCTTTCTTCTTTTCCCATTGAATCTTATCCCTTTCACCGGCACCAGTAATACATCATTGTTGTCCATCTAAGCTAACCCCTCTTCACCTTTCATTCTAATAGTATCAAAACCTTCCACACGTTATCTTCATCTTCTTTTCACTAGTAATTATTTATCACAATTACAAGTAAAAAAATGGACTATTACAAATAAAAAAAATCAATTGATTCGCCGAAATATTATTTTCTTCGAAAATAATGGAACTTCATCGAAATATTTGAGACTTTAATTAGATTTACATAGAAAAAGAAGAAAGGAAAAGAACGAGAAGAATTGGAGTAGTTGCAGTGAGGGAAGATGTGAGAAGACGTTTTTTTTAATTAATCATAATTGTACATTGTTTATTAATTTAGGTGTATTAGTTGAATGAAAAAGAAAAAAATATTATTTCCAATGATTTTATGTGTTTAAGGAATGTGAAATACACTTTTTTGTCATGTCAACATTTCGTGTTTAATAGGAATCATTTTTGAACATATAAGGTATTCAATAGGTATCAGGCTAAATTGAGGTGTCTGAGTGAAATATGTAGACAACTTTAGAGGGCGCATAAGTGAAAAATACTTCTTAGCTGCTTATTATTTGCCCCTTATATTAGTAAAACTAACAAACATCTCAATCTATTTTAAAAAATTCATCTTTGTGGATTATAATATATTCATATATCATATATTGCACATAAAACAATTATTAGATAAAAATATTTAATTCATGACCCTGAACCAATTGAGAGTGAAACTTATCATAATTTATTGATTTGATACATATAACTATTTTTAATTTTATGCAACATATCATATTTCAGACCAACACATGATCAAGCTTTGTCTCATAAGCAAATGGTTCAACAATTTATCTGAGGCACTTAATTAACGCCAAATTAACTTGGATATTAATCACAATATTGTCAAGATGAATTGTCTTGATTACCTAATTTGGAAGTTGTATTTTTAACTCAATTATTCTACACAAGCAATTTTAATTGTGAATGTCAAACTGCAGGTTGACAATAAACGCACATTTTATCATCTTATAGATGCATCTAATTCAACAAATCACATGACAGGTGAATAGACTCATTTTCACTTTTTATACTTTCCAGATTAGGGGATTCAATCCCAATTAACTTATCATAAGAACAAACTACATAAAGAATTCTTGAAGAATCTTCTAGTTCTTCAAAATATGTTGAATACTTAATATGTACATCTTCTGGATGACCAAATCATTTATACCAATTGATAAAATTATATGTACTATCAAGTTTACTACGATATGTGTCTTTTGGTTTAGTAAATTTCAAATTTATTACTTCGAGATAAATTTCAAATTTATTTCTTCTCAATCACTCTACCTCTTCAGAAGGTAATTAAGTTGTGATCTCATCACGATAAAATACACATCTATATTGATAAACTTTATTTATACTATAACATTCATTTTAGGGAATTAATCTGTATCTATAACATTTATCAAAAAGTTTTCATTCTTCGGGAATAGAATCAGTGGCGGAGCCAGGATTTTCAACAAGGGGTTCAAAATCTGAAAAAATAGACACACGAAGTAGCCTAAGGGGATTCAACATCTACTATATATATGTAAAAAATATTTTAACCATGTATAAATAATATAATTTTTCGCCGAAGGGGATTCGGATGAACCCCTCATTGAAAGGTGGCTCGGCCACTGATATGGAACATAATCAGCTTAGCATGTCAAGTTTTGAAAGCTTAATTAGGTGTTTTAAGTGACTGTAGTTAGGTGTTTTAAAACCCAAAACAAGAGTTACTAGCTCATATCTTCCCAACTAACATATGTGGTTTCTTTGATTTTGCTTAACAGGATAGTATAATGTTATAGCAACATAATCTCAAAATTCCAAAGTAGATATCCATTTTAAAGAAAAACAAGACATGTATTAGTGAATATGTATTTCCAACATGAGATGCAACAGGCAAATAAAAGTTATGTTAGGTTTACCATGTAAATTGGTACAAATAAGTATGGTACGAAATTATTTTCACTAGTTGAGTCAATCACATGTACCGAAACATTAGAGGAAGAAAAACTAAATTCAACCTTGGTAATTGGTTGGATACTCGTGTTGACAATGTGATATAAAGCTACAATAAAGTATAGAGAGAAGAGAGAAGTCATCTTATTTCCCTTGAAGGATATTTCGGGATTGACGGATCGGGATTGAGTGATTCTTTACAATGAGAAAAATCTCTCTTTATTTATAGGGAAAACTGACATCCCTATGTTAGGATTCCTAACTTTTCTCCAAAAATAATAATTCTACATAACAGACATCCACTATAATACAAATATATTTATACCGCTATTGATTTTATTATTAATTATGAAATAATAATCATGTAGAAATACTATAAGCACTAAGAATTTTCATCTCTTTTATTAGGTGACGTTACAAAAAAAAAACAAATTTGACTAAAGAAGCTTGAATAGTGGAATCTTTTCACTATATAAATAGCTACTATCTCCTTAAGTATAATTCACAAAAAAACATATAAAGCTCTAGAATTTGTTAAATCCATCATATCATGAATAACAAAGCCATTTTAGCTTTCCTTGTTTGCTTCCTCCTCGTTGCATCCAATGGTGAGCTAGTTTAATAATCTTCTGCTAATTTCTTCTTTCATTTTTAGTCTGTCTCAAAAAAATATTTTATATTTAGTAACATTTAAATTTTAAATTTTTCATTTTATCCTTGCTGAGAATTTGAGATAATTTATAATAAGGTGTTAAACTCAGGCTTATAAACTGATCATTCTCAATTATGACTTTTAGGTTTTCTATTCCTTTCCTTTCGTTATCGTTTTAATTTGATGGTAATATCTATTTATGACTTGGAAATCCAAAAACATTTTCTGAATACTATCGATCACATAAATTGAAACAAAAAAAATACTATATATTATATTTCTAATTAAGTAATTGTGGCAGAGATGCAAGGAGGAGAGGCAAAACTTTGCAGAAGGCCCAGCGGATTAGTTTCAGGGTTATGTTTTAACACTGACGACGATTGCAAAAGCCATTGTGTGAATAGGGAGAATGCTCACACTGGAGCTTGTGATGGTCTTTTACGTAGGTGCATCTGCTATTTCAAGTGTGATAAAATATAAGCAAACACCTATATGTGTTCTCTATATTTCTAAGAGTGCACTATTATTAAATATATGTTATAGTGTGGTGTGTTGTTTGAATAAGGGTGTCCAATTTATTAAAATTGGATAAGTATCCATAGTTGTGTTGATGTGTCCAATTAACGTATCATTTCATTATGCATTATATTGCATTGTGTTGTTATCATCAGTAAACTTATAATATTAATATAAATAAAGTTATTGTGTAATAGCTTTACCAATGAAGATGTATTTCACTTACTTATGAAACCCTTTGATGTTCAAATTATCATTCTTTTTGGGGACACGACTTTGAGGAGAGTTGGCAAAATAATCATGCTCAAAATTTATTTGAACATTAAGACATAACTCTTGAAATATTAATCCTTTAGATACTAATAATAGAATTTTTGATCAAAATAAGCCATTATTAAAATCAATTCACCAAAATAGTATATTTTTTATATTTTTTACGAAACTAGTATAAACGTGGTTCACAGTAACGTTTTAGGCTTTATTTTATTAAATAAAATTAATGGGAAAAAGGACGGATGGATAACGCCGTTTAATAATAACACGTCATTGGAGATAACGTTTTAAACATAAAACGTTATCCTGAATAACGATTATAGCCCGTGTGTACTACAGCCCATTCATTCTTATCAATTGAACAAAACCCATCAACTGAACAAAACCTCATTGACTCCAGCGACTATTGCGAAAAAATCCTCACCTCTCACCACTTTATTCCTAACCCACCTACAAAAATTCCAGCCGCTTACAAAATTGACGCACTAACTACACTGGATTTGAAATCCTTTTGTTCAACTGTTGAAGATTTGACACACTACAAGAGATTTATATAGGGCTGAAACTTTCAAAATTTTGAAGGAGGTTGGCAATTTTACTGGCAAAAATCGGTCAAATAGCTTTGAAAGAGAAGTATCTTTTTGTGATTGAGGTAATTTTGTCACACACTAATACATTTGATCTTAAATTTGATGTATATTTTTTCTTTTTTGTGAATGAAGCTAACGTTTTATGTATATGTTGCTGGTGAAGCATTTGTGCAAGGTTTTGGTCATTATTTTAAAAACATTCATTTGTGTGTAGGTATTTCTTTTATGGCTAGTAATAATACATACCAACTGGATCCCGGTCCACTTGATCCGTCTGTATTAACCGAACAGCTCACTCATAGGTCACGAGATATATGGATAGGAAATGATAATATGATTTTGAATGTCGGTCTCATTTTCTCTGTGAAAATTTTTTTTAGTTAAATTCTAACAAAGTTGTGAAACTAATTAAATAATAAACTACTCAACAAGTTATGTTCACAAATTATATTGTTACACTAAAATTAAGTAAAATATAAACTTGTTACTTTACCTTGCCTCATATTCCATGTGACTACTATCAAAATGTCTTTGGCTACTTGAGCCTTCACCAAATGGTCGATGGTCATGCATAGACAATTGTTGGAATGATGGTGGAATAATCGGTTCTGCAAAATGAGGTTGACTGATCGTGGCAAATCCATAATTTTGAGCTAATAGATTCATGTGAAAACCATGTTGACCACCAATTTGAAATACATCATTTTGATTTCTTGATTTGGTCATTACATACATCTCCAAACATTTATATCAATTTTATCCGCAAATGTTTGAGGTATGAGAAAAAATTGTTGCAAGGATTGATCATTCTCAATTTTAAACTCAATAAACCTTGCATTGCTACCTTGAATTGAACATGGATATTTTCCAGAAATATTCATTTCAATATTTTCACTATTTGTTTCCATCTTCTCATGCAATAATCCAACCAATTCAACATAATTTGTTGAAGTAGACATACTAATAATCATTCTAGCACATTCAGTATACCTAAATCCATTCATTTCAGTAATTATTTCGCCACCCCAATACAAAGCAACCATCACATTATGCTCAAAATTTGCCATTTTGATTCCTACACATAAAAATAAGACATTTTATAATCAATAAATCAGAAAAATATTTATAGAACTATGATAAAATTTAGAAAAATATTTATAAAACTGTGATAAAATAATAACATAATATGATATACTAACTTGACTTATTTTATTCATATCTATGAACTTTTGTGAAAATTGTTTCAATAATGGGCTACACAAGAAAAAACTTGGCTGAATAGTTGGAATGTTGTTGAACATTTATTTGTTTAAACAAGGTTTATATAAAAAATCACGTGGTCAGTTTGAAAAATAAAAAAGTATAACTTTAGCTGAGTGTCGTACTTGCTAGTCATGTTTTAAAGTTAAAACGTGACTAGCAATAACATTTTATAATCTGCAAGATTCTGCATTGCCAGGATTGATTCTTAATTTGCAGGCCCGTGATTGGATTCTAAAGAAATGTTACGTAGAGTACCGTTTTACACCTAAAACGTGGTTGAGAGTAACGAAACATAAAACGTACTTTTGAGTAACATTTTAAGTGTGAAACGTTACTTCCAGTTACGTCTTACACTTTGCAAGATTCGATTCCTAATTTGTAGTGCCAGTGATTAGATTCTAAATAAATGTTACTATGAGTGACGTTTTAGCCATAAAACGTGACTCAGAGTAACGAAATATGAAATGTCACTCATGTATAGCTGTAAAACGTGTTTGTCAGTAACGAAGTCTAAAACGTTAATGACAGTCACGTTTTATTGCCGTCAGCTTTTTGCCGTTTTGTACCGTTTTGTCCTTGAATAAAATAAAGCCTAAAACGTTACTGTGAACCACGTTTATACTAGTTTCGTAATTTTTTTTTAAAATATACTATTTTTGTGAATTGATTTTAATAATGGCTTATTTTGGTCAAAGATTCCTAATAATAACATCATTAATTATTCTTCAAAAACATACCACACCAACACTTTTGATCCCCACTCATCCAACAAATGTGGAATATTCTTACATTTTTCATTTATTAAAAAGCAATTTCAATATAGAAAAGTTCTGCGAGGTGAAACCCAAAATGCTCCCTTTTTTTGCAGCTGATTTAGTCGATTTCGGTGATATTATCTCTTTCACGGGTGAAATAATCATAATCCTACTCATTATTTTCATTGTTACCCATTTTCTTTCAAATAGCTTCAAAGATATAAAATCCCACCATTTTAGAAGCTTGAGAAGTCTTCCAAAATATCACTTCATAACTCATTTGTAGATAAACTTTAGAAGTTTAGAAGCACCGTAAATACATGTTCTCCATTTGAGGAGCTTGATTTGAACCCGATCTTGTTCATTCACGTTTTATACAACTTTTGTAACAGTCCTCGACCCGCTAAAGACTGATCATATCTGTCACGACCCAAGCCTAGGGTCTAGACGTGACCGGCGAATGGGGAACCCGAAGGAACCCCAAACAAGCCTCATAGCGTATCATTACACATCCTTGGTCGCGGAAGCAATTAAAATGACCATAAGCGATAAGCATAATCAAGGGGGAAATCGGGACTAAGGGAGCAAGAAAAAAAAAAGGAATGATACATAAATACCATAGATGAGTCAAGCTCAAGCATAATACACAACTTGTCCAACACCACCTCTAAACATGAGTACTTAGCGGGGGCCAAGACAAACTACCGGGCTCACCCTCATAGACAAAACATAACTAAAAA
>NW_006239209.1:48396-56069 GCF_000226075.1 Solanum tuberosum | reverse complement strand
CGGGCCTACAACCCCCCCGAGCTAGGCTTGATCGACTCACACACTATATAGAGAAAATCATATTCATGTATCCATTTCATCATCATTTCAATACTTATATAATCATCCGACTCATAGGACGTACATTGGACCTTCCATTTCATAAGAATTCTATAAATGGCATTTTATCAAACATATGGTGGGCTACTTGTTCATGTAAATAAAATCATGTGTTTCAAGAGTACTAAGTCCAACCAATTCCGAAATACATATAAATCAGCCCACCAACAACATACATATATATATACATATATAACAACCTTCATAATTTGATCATTGAGGCATGAAAACCATAAACATCATATAATCATTCCATTTCATGATAATATACAAAAATAGACCATAATAGGATGTGTAGTAGTAATTCCATAATTCAAGAGTTCATAAATGATCATAAGGACCCATAAACTTGAAGTAGAAATAGAGGATAAATGGTTGGACTTGTGGAAAGGAAGGTTTCCACAATCAACCCACATACCTCAACTTTGGAGAATCCTTGATGAAGATTGGAATGGAGAATTGAAGCTTGAGATTGAGTCTTGAATCCGGAATTAGAGGTTGAGATGTTTGAATTTGGTTGAAGATCTTGGTGAAATTTTGAAGAGGGCTTAGAGAGTGTTTTTTGAGTGTTTTGAAGCTAGAAAGAAATATAACTAAGTATGGGACAATCCTCTTTTTATAAAAGAAAAACGTTTTCGGCTGCTACAGTAACTTAGCTTACTGGAAATTGCCATTCTGCTCCGGTAGGTTTTACGAAAATGGTCATAACTCCCTCATCCTAACTCGGAATGAGGTGAAACCAAGTGCATTGGAAATCTAACTCGTAGAGGTTTAATTTAATAGGTTACGGCCCTTCCAATTCCTTGTGTGCTAAGATATATGCCCCTTCAAAGTTGACCCTCCAAATCACATTTTTTGCGATTTTCGAATTTTGATATGGTTGCTCTAAAATTCGGGTTAGACCCATTCCCCACTCAATTTGACCCCCTGAATAAGAATATGAAGTCGAATTTCCGAAATCATGCACGGATTTTGAGATATATGGAAATTACAATTATAGGTGTTTCCGAAGCACATTTTCGGGCATTTTTGGGGTCGTTTCAATATCGTAATCTAATATCTATCGGTGTGGTCTATATATAATGGCAGTAGTTGAATTTGTTGTTGCTGGTGGTGATTATATGTGAGTATGGGAGGAGGACTCTTTGAAATTTTCTAGTAAAAATGTAAAACCAAACCAAATAAAAATCGATTAAGGCTTGTAAAATTATGTGTATGGACGAAAAAAATTGTTAGTAAATTTCCAATTAAATATGTTTCATTCTTTTTTTGAATTTTAAAAAAGATTACTATTATGTAAAATGAAACAAAAAAGCACTATTTTTATTTAGCAAGTTTAAGGTTGATTTGTTTGAAAATTATTCGTAATGAGATTCTGTGGAGCATATACATATATATCCCTCCAGTGGACAAAAAAAAAGTCATCAAACACCTAATGAGTAACAGAGATGGAGAGATTATAGCCACCTACAAGACTAATCATATATGGATATCTATATTTTATCAATATTGTTCATATTTTTAAGTATTAAAAATAACTAGAATTCATAGTTATATCCAACTAAAATACAAGTAATTCAATTCATGAAAGTCCATATTAAAATTCACATTAAACACCTATGTTTTGTAAATAAATTTTTTATGTATTGTATTTTGTAATATAGAATTCTTAAATACATATGAGATGTGATTTTTCTTTTAAATTTCTAGCAGTCATATCATGTCATTTTCTCAAAAACATAATGCTATTAGTTCAATTTAAACAACTATAACAAGTGGTTATTTTACTTGTCAAGTTTTACTCTTTCTGTTTTAGTTTGTTTATTTAGTTTGCCTAAACACAAAATTAAAAAAAAAAAACTTTTAAATTTTATGGTGTTAAACAATAGATATGCACTCCGCTCGTAACAATATATTTGTCTTACTTTTCTTTTTAGTTAATTTTAAAAAAAGAATGTTTCTTTTCCTTTTTAGTCCACATTGTATATTTAAAAACATAATATTAAAAAACATTTTAATATAATAAGACAAATAAATTAAAATAAAATAAATAAAATATACTAAAATATCTTTTAATATTTTCTTTCCTTTTTATATGCCAGTGTCAATAACTTAATTTTTTTCTAGAAGTATTGTACTCAATCATAAACTTATTTACATCACTTAAAAGTCTTCTATTGATGGGAATTTTTCATAAATAACTAAAATGTGAAACGTAATAGGCCTCCTTAGCTAGAATTTGCATATTTACATAGTGTAGCTATAGTTTTAATGGCTAAACTGTTTCGTGTTTATATAACTTGGATTTTTTTAATTGATTATACAAATTGTTTATTAAGTTCCCTTAACTGATGAGACAATTTTGGTTACCAAAAAAAAAAAAATGATCCCTTAATTCATGGCTATTATATTTAATTAGAATTCCTTACTTGATATGACTTCTTTTTTCTTTTTGACGAAAAAAACACGACTCATTGTATGTGTATATAATTGAATCAAGTTTACAAAAAAAAATTGTAGTTGAAGTATATCAATTTGTATAACAATAAGATGTATAGCAGTTTGTATATGTTTATGAATAAATTGTTATTGTAGGTTTTGTATTAATTGAGTTGTATAAATCAAACAAGTAGTTACGATTATCATACTTGTACTTGTATTTGAAGTATATAAAGCATACTTATATGTGTCTTAAAATTATGAAATATATACAAATAAAGAACAATTTAAACCAAATAAATATACATATATAAAATACCTAATAAATTTAGTTGTATAATTATACAATATATTGGACTTGCGTAACTATAATTTTCAAAATTTGAATTTGAATTTGGTTAAGTTATTTAAGGGGAATTGAGAGATTTTAGGAGATAAATTAATGGGTATGATAACAGAGAGTGTGTGTTTTGATTTGTATAAAAGATGAAAGAGAAACTTACATGTTTCGATGCAAAACGTGGGACTTGCCATATACCCATTTTTTTTTAACTATAAGCGTTTTTTATAATCAAGTTAAACTATAGTTATGGAGCATAATTAACTATTATATGTTAGCTTAGTTATGTAATTTTCCCTTTATAAAATCAATTTGAAAACTTCAAAATATAGCCACACAAATATCTAAGACGTATTCGAGATTATAAGTTTAAAACTCTTTTTTTCATTCTTAAATTATATGCGTGGTCAAATACCACCACATAGGGGTGGAGCTACACTATACTAAGGGTGGCCAGATAAACACCCTTTGTCGAAAATTACATTGTATATATAAGGAAAATGATACTTTAAATGGTTAAATAAAACATTTGAACACCCTTAAACAACAAAGTTGGCATAAGCAACCAGCGTGCATGCGGGTTTGATTCCCCGTGGCTACACTTTCTTTTTATATTTTTAAAAGAGCTCCTAATTAATATCTAAATCATAGTTAATAAATTTGTTATATTTGAAATATTCAAAACTAATATTATCTATTAAAATAATTTTAAATAAAGACCTACAACTTAAAAATTTAAGAAAAAAAAGAGTTTAATAGTCAATTGATTGTGTTGTTTGTTTTTCTTTTGTTGCTCAATGCTTGAGTAATAATGTCATTGTAATGAATCACATTTTTACCACTAAACTATATAAATGCAATTGGAATTGTGATATTAAAATAGAATAAGATAGCTGGGTCGTTAAAACTATTAAAATTTTATAACATAAAAAATCATATATAAATACACAAATACACATGTATAACTAACCTAAATTTATTTCCCCCCTCTTCCACAACTACTTTTTACCAGACAAAACGCAAAACTACGTAAATAGTACAAATTTTAAATATTCAATGTAAATAACACAACCACAAACAATTGTCAATCATATATAAAATATCTTTAAATATTGTGCACTTAACCCACAGCCACAAATGATTACCAACTATATTATATTGTGCGTGTGCGTCTCTCTCGGTGCAAGCATTAATAACTCGCAAAAATCTTTCACTGTTGGGCCCGTGCTTGCACAAATCATCTCTACCTAGTACTATCATAAAAGAAAGTAGAGTAAATATGAATTTGTTTTTAAACTCTCCCATAATCATTGATACGAAGGAGTTATGGTTATTAGATAATAAGAAAAACCAAAATGAGAAAAAAGAATTAATAACAACGTGCCACACCTAATCGATCGTTACATATAAAATTGAGATTTTGATTATATAATTGTTGGGTGTGTAAAGAAAAGTCCCACATTAATAAGGGAAAAGATCGAAAAGCTTTATATAAGGTATAAAATCTCTTAATTAATGTTGTGACAGTTTTGAAAATACTGTGCGAATTTAGCCCAAAACGGATAATATATACCATACTCAATTATTATTTTTTGGCTAATATGGCTCAACAATTACAATAAATTTAATGATATAATACAATAAATTTTAGTAACATTATAAACAAACAACCAAACATGTTGCAGAATTAACTTCGTATAATTCTTTCGAAGTATATATTCCCGTGATGTTCTTCCTTTTTTCATAAGTTAATGGAGGGAATTTATTTCCCTTAAACAACAAAGTTTTAGGTTGGTAGTTAAGAAAAAAGTCTTTTTCACTTTTAAATTTTTTTGGTTGATGTACAGTTATTTGGGGGAAATTAACAAATAATTACATTTACGACTGCTAAGTAAATCACGGTTGCATAATTATTTGAAATTCTGCCATGTTTTTATGTGGGGGAGATTATGTGGATATAAATACTCTCTTTGTAAGATTAATAATCTATTTTCAAACAGTCACTTCAATTCAAAAAAATTTAAACTTCTTTAAGAGGAACAAAAAGGGGTGTGTAATAGATGACGATTCTGCTAGAGACAACTAAAATTCAGATCACAATGCCTACTAGGAGACAACCCCTTAGGTTCTTGAAATAATTTGTTGAATTCGTAAGATCAATTGAGAAAATTATGCGTATAAGCAAAATATACTAGTTAATTACTTAATATAGCTATAGTTTGCCTTAATTTCAATTCACGACTTACTTTTAGCTATAATTATGCAGCTCAGCTTTTTAGTTCTGTATAATTTAGAATTTGTATAATTCAGAATTAGTATAACTATTTACATTTCTGGTATTTGTAATTGTATAAATTCGTTATTTGCAGTTTATACAAAAATAACTGAATTATACAAATGTACCCGTGTCACGCTTCGAGCCTACACCCTGGGCGGGACTGGCACTCGAGAACCATTGCTGGCCCCAAGCGAACCCTTGGCCTGACTTACTTACTCAGCGGAAGACTTAAACATAAGAAACATAACTCATGCAATAACTGAAGAGATAATAACTTAGCCAAAATGGCAACTCAAGTCTTAAACGTATACAACTAAAATGAATAAGACTAAAGAACTATAACTATCCGTCTATGAAGTCTCTAAACAATGAGGAATGTCGGGACAAGACCCCCGATCATCCTAACAACTAGAATACTAGAAAGCAAAGTAAAAGGAGTCCTTCGGAATGCAAGGAGGCTCACCAACTGACTCTGAGTGCTCAACTAGATCAACGGGGCCCTGGATGCTGATCCTGATTACCTGTGTCTGCATCATAAAATGATGCAGGCCAAATGGCATCAATACATTGAATGTACGAGTATGCGAGGGGAATACTAAACATAACATAAGCTTGAAAGGAATCTGAAAGAAACACTTATCTTGGCTTTACTCAATTCATGAACAACTTAACTCAATATAAAGCAATAAAACACATGCAATATATAGAAAGCTTTTAAAACAGTAGAAAGCAACTCATTTCCTTAAAGAAATGCAATAACAAACACAACTTTACTCATGTAATAAAGTAATATATATAGTTTCTGTGGGAGTTTCTCTAATCGACAGCCACCACTATGAGCCTAAGTGGTGATACAACGTCTTGCCCACGCTGCCAGAACTGTCCAATACTTTGCCGTCATATAGGACGCCTTAACTAAGTGGATCCACTAGTCTATACTTTAAAGCACTTAGGAGTCATCTAAAAAGTATGATCCTTTACTATCCATGATGACTACATGTTTTATGGAGACTTGAGTTATTATGAACTCACGTCCCCATATCGGTGCTTAATATTACTCCCAAAATGTACTTAGCTCATATGTTTTGAAACAAAACTTCTTTCTTTGGTTTGAAATAATTACTCAAAACTTAGCTTAAAAGCTCTCTTGGAATCGATGTTCCCTTTCTTGCTCAAATGTGAAAACATTTCTAACTTTTGGGAATACTTAGTTCCCGTATAATCTTTGAAGAAAAGAACTTTTACTCTTACTCTTTACTCAACTCAAAGCTTAAGTCTTAAAAACAAAGTTAAAACATTTGTAAAAGACTTTTGAAAAACTTTATGAACTTCTCTTGACTTGATTCTTGACTTCCTAACTTGACTCTTAACTTTCCTTGAATTAAATTTATGGATTCAAGGATTATGATTTGTGATAGGAAAGATCTCATGATATTTAAGAGTGTTTTAGATAGCTAAACATGAGAAAAGATCAAGAAATCACTGTCTGGAAACATGTACGCGACGCGGAGATGAATTTAAATATTGGATCGTGAAATTTATTTTTGAAACAGAGGAGTGTGCGTCCCAACCGCGATGCGGAGGTGATTTTTGTTCACTGGGGGAGAAAGTCGCGGACTTTCGTGCCAAAACCTGCTCGACTTTTTCCTTCTTCGTTTTCTCACCCCAATTTGCCTAAATCTGATTCTTTTTCTCAATCCCTCTATAGATTCAAATGCCCAATATATATACACAAGAATCTAACTCAAAACAACTCTTAAATCGACACGATTCCATTAAGAACTCCACAATCCCATCAAATCTCAAGAATTAAAGCAAACTTCAAGAACATAATTCAAGAACATCATACTTTCAACTTTCTAGAAACGAATTTCGCTGAAACAAACATGATTGGCGCATGGGTGAACGAACTCAACGCTATGAAAGTCTCACATACCTTGTAGGATTGAATCCTTGGCGAAATTCCACAACCAAAATCGCAAGAACTTAACGAATCTTGAGCTTCTCTTCTCCTTTCTCCTCTTTTCTCTTCTCTCAAAGCCCTAACGTATCTCTTAATTGCGTAAACTGAACTAACTCAGTTTAGACCCTAAATAATTTACTAAAAATGGATTTAATTAATTGGTAAGGAAAAGACTAAACTATCCTTCAAAAATCTGGATAAGACTTTCCTTATTTGAACATCCCAACTTCAAATGGGAATATCTTACTCATACAAACTTAGAATCACGCAAACTTGGCGGCGTTGGAAAGCTAATTCCAAGATCTTTCCAATGGAATCTGGAAGCACACCTAAATCATCTTGAGTTAGGAGTTATGGTCGTTTGAAGTTAACCCAAAACTCAAACTTAACATACTTAACCAATTTTCCAGATTTTTCATTCTTTCCTAAAATGGCTATTTCCAATTCTAACTCTTTCTAGTTCTTTCAATTAGCGAGATGTTACAATATCTCCCCCTTGGAAACATTCGTCCTCGAATGAGATTACTCTTACTAGGCTAAGGGTGTAACATCTA
>NW_006239209.1:46030-48147 GCF_000226075.1 Solanum tuberosum | reverse complement strand
TTTCAAAGAGATGTGGATATCTCTTCTTCATATCTTCCTCAGCTTCCCAAGTAGCTTTCTCAACAAATTGGTTCCTCCAAAGAACTTTGACTGATGCTACCTCTTTAGTCCTTAACTTGCAAACTTGACAATCTAGAATCTAAACTGAAATCTCCTTATAAGATAAGCTATCCTTGATCCCAATATCTTCAGTTGGTATGATCAAGGAAGGATATCACATGCATTTCTTCAACATGGAAATATGAAATACCGGATGAACTGCGGCTAACTCTTGTGGTAGCTCCAACTCATAAGCTATATTACCAACCCTTTTGGATATTCTATGAGGGCCAATATATCGGAGACTAAGCTTCCCCTTCTTACCAAATCTCATAACATCCTTCATGGGTTAAACTTTCAAGTAGACCCAATCATCTACTTCAAACTCTAACTCCCTTCTCCTAAAATCAGTGTAGGATTTTTGATGACTATGCATTGTTTTCAACCTCTTTTGAATACCTTTCACTTTCTCCATAGCTTGATGGACTAAGTCTGGTCCTATCAACCCCGTTTCACCAACTTCAAACCACCCAATTGGAGATCTGCATCTTCTCCCATAAAAAGCTTCATACGGAGCCATCTGGATGCTAGAGTGGTAACTATTGTTATAACCAAACTCAATGAGAGGTAGGTGATCATCCCAACTACCTTTGAAGTCAATTACACAAGCCTTCAACATATCCTCTAAGGTCTGAATAGTGCGCTCTGCTTGACCATTTGTCTAAGGATGAAAAGCAGTGCTTAAGTTCACCTTTGAACCCAAGCCTTTTTGTAAAAGATTTCCAGAACTGCGCAATAAATTGAGCTCCTCTATCTGATATAATTGAGTCTAGAACCCCAGGAAGTCTGACTATCTCTTGAATATACAACTTAGCATAATCTTTTGCTAAATGGGTAGTCTTTACTGGCAAAAAGTGGGCTGATTTTGTCATTCTATCGATAATCACCCAAATAGAATCACGCTGCCTGCAATACCTGGGTAAACTTGTGATGAAGTCCATATTGATCATCTCCCACTTTCATTCCTGTCACAACCCAAAAATGAACGTGATGGCACTCGTCTTATCCCACCAAGACAAGTCAGCCTAAAACTCAACCATTACAATAAAATGACGAAATTTCATAATAAACTCAAAAATATCCCCAAAATCTGGTTGTCACGTGTACAAGCCTCTAAAGTATTACAATTAAATAAAAAAGAAAAATACAAGTCTCATATGACATTGTTTTCTAGAGTAGAACAAGATCATAAACAGGAGTAAGAAGGATCGCTGAGAAGACAAACAACTACCTCACAAATCTCCCAGAAGCCTTGGAAAAGAAGAGAATAGCAAGTACCACAAAAATTCAGGCTCGTAACCTACAAAAATTTGTAGAAGCAAGGGGTGAGTACCAAACCACACGGTACTCAACAAGTAAACCTCTAAAACACGAGCTAAGGGGATAGAATACAAGTACTCCTTACACCCCAACCGAACCTTCACAGCTACAATCTGTATAAAACTAGCCCAACCTAACAATTCACAATTTACAAGCACATATCTCAACAACATTCTAACAATCATATATTCTCAACAACAAGCTCAATATTTTATCAATTACCACCTCCACAACTACAACCTGCTTAGTACCAGCCTAACATAACAGTTTACAAAGCACATAGCTCAACACAACACTCTAACAATTTCATATCCTCAACAACAACAATAGCTCTATGTCTTCAACAACAAGACTCTAACAATTGCATATCTTGAACAATAAGCCCAATATTCATCAGTCACAAGTTTCATAGAAAGGCACTCACAAGATCAGCAACACACAAGATCAAGTTCACCAATAATAAAGAAGTGCAATGCAATGAAATGCAATGTCAAGTATAGTGATGCATGTCTGACCTAATGATACACACCCGCTGTCTCTCAGTCCGGGACCCATGGGGGACATATCTGTCCATGCATCCATCGCGGCGCGCGATACGACCCTCGATAATAGTAACCATCGCGGCGCGCGATACGTCCCTCGAAATGGTACATCCTCTTTATTTTATTATTCTTTCTCAATGCACATAACACTTGTCA
>NW_006239209.1:19801-45918 GCF_000226075.1 Solanum tuberosum | reverse complement strand
TTATCCCTTTTTCATCATTAGAATTAATCAATGTGGACAAGTCAACCCATCACCAAGCCTCATTACCCTAAACACATATTACAAGGAAATACATGAATTCCATACACTTAACAAGGGTTTAGAAATCCACTTGCCTCAAATAATCGAACAATCACTCCGGGAGCCTTCCCTTTTCGTTGAACTTCCAACTCAAAGCAATCTAGTCAAATAATTAACCACAATAAGATTTCAAAACTAACAATATACATGTTACTATAGGTCTAACCTAGACCCAAAAACTCATCCTCATTATATAATCAAGTTAACATGTAAATTCTCATATTTCCAAATTTCAAATCTAGGGTTAAGTTTCGAGCTCTCCAATATTATAAATCTAATAATATTTATATAATATAATACCCTTAATATTTAATTACATATACTAATATACCAAATTTGAATCTTAAAATGGTGACCAGATTTAGGGGCGTAATCAACATCCTTAACTATTGAAAACTTTACAAAAGTCTAGACTCTACCATTAATTTATTTAATTTATCACATTGTATTCATAATGGCAATCATTGGCGAGCATCACATGAAGAATAATCACTTAGCATCCCATTTTTCTTTTCCAATTTACAAACACTATAATCCCTGACAAAAATCTTTAATTAATTCCACAACTCCAACGACAACTATGCTACAAGAGGTCCGCGTGCAATCCTATTTCCTCATCCAACATTATTTAACATAGTAATTAACCATTACAGCAATCACACATTACATACTATTATTCAAAGAACCCACATAAAGCAACAATTATTCTCAATTCAATCTAATCTTATAACTTTAATACGATAATTTCATCAACACTGTAAGATCCTTACTTGCTAACTCATCTCTGCTAATAATGGACATTACTAATAGGTTGTCATCATTACTAAATGACAACTAACATAAATGAAAGGAAATTTCAATGAATACAATTACCTGAACGAAAATTAGTCGGTTCCTACGCTGGCCGCCGTAACTCTGCGTAGGTAAGTTCTTATTTTTCCTTTCTTAAGTTATGCACCAAAAACTCTCAACCCTAAATATTTATTTTCCTATAAGGTTCAAGTGGTATTAAACTAATTATAACTTAACCCATTAAGCATTAACAAAAAATAGTTATTTAATAATTAACCATCAATTAGTTCACTCTAGTTAAATGAAAATATTCAAAATTTCCAAAAATGACCTTTCGGGTCATTACAATTCCAGAAGTTCTATATTCTAAGCCAAACCACTGGGCCTTTGATGCTCTACCTTAACTTGTTGGCAATTTGAACACTTAGCAACAAATTCAGCAATGTCCTTCTTCATACTACGCCACCAATAAACCTCTCTCAAATCACAATACATCTTTGTGGAACCCAGATGAATGAAATATCTTGAGCTATGAGCTTCCTCCATAATCCTCTCTTGGAGTTCATCCACCCTAGGTACACACAACCTACCTTGATAACTCAATACGTCACCTCCCCATTGTTCAAATGCTAATACTTTTTGCTTATGAACATTTGCCTTCAATTCCAGCAAAATAGGATCTTGGTCTTGCTTCTCTTTCACTTTTGACACTAAGGATGATTCAGCCTCATTCATCACCACTACTCCTCCTTCTGTGGAATTCATTAGTTGAACTCCCGTGCAAGTATGTGCACATCCTTTGTTAGTTCTTTCTTATCTTCCTCAAAATGGGCGGTACTACCCGTAGAAAATCTGCTCAAGGCATCAGCAACAACATTAGCCTTACCTGGGTGATAAAGAATATTCATGTCATAATCCTTGAGTAATTCCAACCACCTCCTTTGTGTGAGATTAAGCTCTTTCTGAGTAAACACATACTGAAGACTCTTGTGATCAGTGAATACATCTACATGAACACTATATAAATAACGACGCCATATTTTCAAAGCAAAAACTACAACAACCAACTCTAGATCATGGGTTGGGTAGTGAATCTCATGAACTTTCAATTGTCTGGAGGCATAATGATAACAACATGGATAGCATGGATCGCGTAAAAGCATTAGAGGAGCTTGATGGACACAAAATCAAGAAGTACAATGTGTGGAAGGTCCATCTAAGTGAAGAGAAAGAAGAAAGAGGCCATTTGTGCAAATGGTCATCTCATAATTTCAAGAATTCACAAAAGAAGACAACCAAAAAAGGCCCTTACCTCATTAAGGGTAAAATTGTCAAAGAAGTGTCTTCTTTACTTTATTTTCAAGAATTCACAAAAGAAGCCAACCAAATAAGGCCCTTACCTCATTAAGGGTAAAATTGTCAAATAAGTGTCTTTTTTATTTTATTAGTATAAATAGTGGTCTCTTTTATTTTGGAAGATTCTGACTATATGGATTTTGAATGTGAGATGAACAAACTCTTTCAAGAGTGTAGTTTAGCCTAGCTTAGTGTAGTTTAATCTAGATTAGTGATGTGTGGATTCTCATTGTTGATTTAGGACTTTTTAACCTTAATTTCACTTGAGATTGCTCATTTGTAGTTTTCAATTTGAGTTGTTTCTTTTCGAATTCAAGTTTCTCTTCTTCCTTGGTTGATTGTTTATTCAATTTGCCTTTCTTTCTTCTCTTTTCATCTCTTATTTCTCATCTATCTTACTTTTGTGTTGTTTCATTCCGCATTTGATTTCAATTGGTTTCATCCCCAATTGGAACTCTTACCATTTGGTATCAGAGGCTAGGTTTAGATTTGTTCTTACAAATCTAGTCTTGGTTTTAAAAAAAAAAAGTCCAAAAAATTCGTCAAAAAAAAAAATTGAATTTTTTTAATTTTGATTTGTTGTTTTTTGACACTAGATCCTTGTTCCCTAGTGTTTATTTGAGTCTAGGTTTCAATTTTTGTTCAATTTAGTGTTGTAGAAGTGAAGTTACCATTGAAGGGTTTCAAACTTTTCAAACTTTTCAAATTTTGAAAGTGGGTCTTTTGATTGAGGCGAAATTGGAGATTAATAATTAGTGGGCTTTGTTCTCTTAGTTGAAGGGAAAAAATACTAAATTTTGAGCCAATTTCAAGTTGATTTGAGTGTATTGGGGTTTAGTGTGTGTTCTTGGTGTCTTCAAGTTGTTCTTGAAGAAGAAAAAAGAAGAAAGTACATTTGATCCAACTTTTCAAGTCAAAGTTGGTCAAATGTGTTTTTTTTGGGTATATTAGTGGAGTTTTGAAAAAAAAAAAGAAGAAGAGGAAATTCGAATAAAAAAATAAAAAAATTGAATTTAAAAAAAATAAAAAATCCACGTGGACTGCCACATCAGCAATCAGCTGCCAACACAGCATCCACTTCAGTGCCAGCTCAGTGCCACAACAGCATCTCACTGCCAGGCCATCCCAGACGCGCCACATGGCGCGTGTGGCTCAGATTCAGAGAGGAAAATGTGCAGGTTTTTTGCTTAAGACCCCAAAAATATTCTAAGTATGGGAAGTTTTTTGGACCCAAATTTTTTTCTAAGTGTCCAAACTTCTTGATTCTTTTTCTATACTTTTTTTCCTTCAATTCCTCAACTATCTAACAACTAATTAACATCTTTAATTATTTGTTAACTAGTTTTAATCATTAAATTATCCAATCAAAGCCTGACAAGTGAAGAACTTTTTTAAGGCTTAAAAGTTTTTCTAAGTGTCCACATTCACTTCTTCTTCTTCCACTCTTTTTTTCCCTATTTTTCAACTATTTAACAATTAATTAACATCTTTAATTACTTTTAACTAGTTTTTAATCATCAAATCTTTTCTTTGATCCTTCAAATTAAGTAACAAGAAGTAATTCTTCTACTTTTGTTACTTGGTTTATTTTGTAGTCCGAATTTTTTTTGGTTACTTCTTTCTTCTACTTTTGTTCATCTTAATTCGTTGATAACCTTCTTGATTCCAATCCTTTAGATTTTTGGGTCATCCTTCTTTCAAGAGTCACAAGAATCCACTCTACCACAAAGAATTAGTGATCTTGTGATTTGATTGGGCAAAGGTAGTTCTCTATCAACTTTGGGAAGACACTTTAGGAAGGTGAGTGTGAGATAAAATAAGAGAGGTGTGAGGAATTTTGCCACTAACCTTGTTTGCTAAGTTTTGTAGGTACCCAAGGTGAATACAAGGAAGAATGTCATCCGTAACTTCCGAATATTGTGGAGATGATATTGGTGAATACGCTTGTAGCAATATGAGCTATGAGCATGGTAAGAATGAGTTTTGTGAGGGCTATGATGGTCCTTACGAGCATGGTAATGGGGCTCTTGTTTATGATGGTGATTCTTATGAGGGATATGATGGTCCATGGGATAATGAACAATATGGTGGTGAGAACTACTACTCCGGAGATGATTTTGAGATGAATGGAACTTATGACTCTTGTGATGATGTTGAAGGGATGGAAGAACCTTATGGTGTATATCATTGTGGAGATGAAGGTTCTCATGCTACGCGCCATGGTTATGATGGTGATGTGAGGTACAATTCTTTCTCTCATAGGTCTTATGAATCCTTTGAGTAGAATATAGATAGAAATAGAGGTTGTGAGATTGAATTTACTACCTCGTCTTGTGCTACTTCGTATCCTAAGAAAGAAGGCATAGATGTTTGGGTGGGACCATTTCAAAGTCGTCGTGTGGACTATAGAAGAAGTACATTCCCTACTTCTCAAAATATGCTAACTTATTCTTCTCATCCTAGTTCCAATGTTTCTTGTTCTCCGTATGGTGATGAGGTTGAAGGTAGAGGGGGAGGAACACTAAGCCATGAAGTAGTAGAGTTAAGAGAATCTTTTACAACGTTGAGGATATATTTTGATGATTTCTTGCAGATGTTTGAAAAGGTTACGTCTATGGTACAAAAGAGGCAAGTTATTCATCATGAAGATACGCCTAAGGAGTTACCCTTGGAAGAAAAACACGATACTCCTTGTAAGGTTGGCACTAAGGAGTTGCACATGGAAGTCAAAACACCCACTCCTTGTGCACCAAAATGAAAGTTGAACTTGAAAGGATCTTCCAACCCTTTAAAAGGAATCCTTGGCACTTGCCCTAACTCCCATCAAATTGAGAGACAAGAGATTGAGAGGAGTAAGGATGTGAAAAGTGGCAACTCTAGAGTGGAAAAAGGAGAGGTTGGGTGGAGTGCTGTGAGAGGGTTGTCACATTTTTCTCCTAACTCATGTAACTTTACTTTCTCTAGTTGTTTGAAAATTTGTGCAGGTATCCTTGGAAGCAAGCCTAATGAGGCACCTCAAAATGTGAAGAATCATGAGGTTCTTGAAAGCTTCCAAAATGAGAAAATGTGCTCTAATGTTGATAGCCAAGGTGACGACACTTCTTCCTATGAGCTACAAGGTAACAATGCTAACGCCTACACTTCCTTGAACTTGGAACATCATTGTGTGGCTAGTAGCCCATTGAGTGTAAATAATAGCTTGTCTTTATGTGAGCATAGTGAGTCTTTACCTTGTGATGTTCTTGATAGCACTTTCTTGTGTGATGATAATATCCTTGTTGTGAGTGAGCAAGCACTAGTTGATCCTTTTGATGACCGAATTGACTCTTCTAGTAAGGTCAATTTGTGTCCACCTAGTGTTGGCATTAATGATTTGAATGAATCCTTAGACCATAGCAACATTTCTTGTTTTTCTCATGTGAATCTTGAGGTAGAATGTTTGTTAAAGGATAATCTCTTGTTTGATGATGACATGACTCTTGAGAGTGTGCATAGCGAAATGCCTTATAATGTTGGAAGTGTAGCCACTCTCAGCGGCTATCAATTGTTTGAGAATCCACTATGGTGTGATGACACACTTTCCAAAATTTGTTAAATGATAATCTTTTGTTTGATGATGACATGACTCTTGAGAGTGTGCATAGCGAAATGCCTTATAATGTTGGAAGTGTAGCCACTCTCAGCGGCTATCAATTGTTTGAGAATCCACTATGGTGTGATGACACACTTTCCAAAGATGGAAATCTCTTTTGTGAAGATGATAGTACATTTATTGGAGAGGGTAGTGTTAAGATGAAAGGGGACGGTTATGTGTTAAATGTTACTTCATCCTTGTGTGTTCCAATTCTTCATATGAATTGTAATTCTTTAGTATATAAAGTGGGGGCCAAACTTGGGAACAACTTGATTGAAGTTCATTTATGTGACACCTTTCTCTACTACTTGTTTGCATATGATGATGTTAGCACTTTTGAGTGGAGTACTATGATATTTGAAGCTAAGGGTGCCAACCGGGTTAATAAAGGTGTGCTTGATCCATGTTCATGGATTTCCTTTCCATTTGACCCCGGTAATGAGTTGAATTGTGGAACTTGTTTAGTGATGCTTGGTCAAGATGACAAGCACAATTTGGAGGAATTTGTTGGCACCTTTCCCTATGATGGAAAGTTCTTCGTGAGGGTTTACAATTTACTTGAAGGGCCTATGTTGTGCATGGGGAAGGGTAGTTTTCTAACCCCCTTTCTTTACTATCTCTTTGCGTATGATCTTGTTGATTGTGCATCTCATGAGGATAAGAGTTATTTGTCAAGAGAAGGGGAAGTTTATCTTAAATTCGTCATGTTGTCTTTGGAACATTTCTCTACTATCTCTTTGCATATGATGAGTCTCATATTTGTCTTAAATGGGCTTTGCATTTCAGTCGAGGTATCATTGAAGTCTATACTTGTTTGTATGACCCCATATGTGGACCTATTATCATTTTGACCCTGGTGAGCGTTTGAGCTTGTAGTAATGTTATATTTTGGGTGGTGTTATCCTTTTGATGTGAGGAATAGCCAATTTCCTTGTTCTCCAACTGCGGGCTTAATAGTCCTGATAATAGAGGATACTTGGTTGCTCCTTGAGATTGAGTCTCCTTGGTATAATGCTTTTTGTGCTAACCATTATACTAACCCTCATGCTATGAGGATATATTTGTTGTTTGTCCTTTTCATGGTTTTGCAAGGTTTGGATTCGAGAACAAATCCTTTTCAAGAAGGGGAGGATGATAACAACATGGATAGCATGGATCACGTAAAAGCATTAGAGGAGCTTGATGGACACAAAATCAAGAAGTACAATGTGTGGAAGTTTCATCTAAGTGAAAAGAAAGAAGAAAGAGGCCATTTGTGCAAATGGTCATCTCTCATTAAGGGTAAAATTGTAAAAGAAGTGTCTTCTTTATTTTGTTTTCAAGAATTCACAAAAGAAGTCAACCAAACAAGGCCCTTACCTCATTAAGGGTAAAATTGTAAAAGAAGTGTCTTCTTTATTTTGTTTTCAAGAATTCACAAAAGAAGTCAACCAAACAAGGCCCTTACCTCATTAAGGGTAAAATTGTCAAATAAGTGTCTTTTTTATTTTATTAGTATAAATAGTAGTCTCTTTTATTTTGGAAGATTGAGACTATATGGATTTTGAATGTGAGATGAACAAACTCTTTCAAGAGTGTAGTTTAAGGGTGGAATCCCTTTAGGATAGCCTAGCTTAGTGTAGCTTAATCTAGATTAGTGATGGGTGGATTCTCATTGTTGATTTAGGACTTCTTTAACCTTGATTTCACTTGAGATTGCTCATTTGTGGTTTTCAATTTGAGTTGTTTCTTTTCGAATTCAAGTTTCTCTTCTTCCTTGGTTGATTATTTATTCAATTTGCCTTTCTTTCTTCTCTTCTCATCTCTTATTTCTCATCTATCTTACTTTTGTGTTGTTTCATTCCGCATTTGATTTCAATTGGTTTCATCCCCAATTGGAACCCTTACCACATAAGATATAACCTTGCCATTCTACATTAACACACAACCCAAACCAACTCTAGACACATCACAATATACAACAAAGCCTTGCGTACCTTCTGGTAAGGTTAACACTGGGCGGTAGTCAACCTCCTTTTCAATTCCTGAAAGCTTTTCTTACAAGCTTCAGATCATTGAAACATAACTGTTTTCTGATTCAGCTTGGTCAAAGGGGATGAAATAGATGAGAACCCTTTTACGAACCTTCTATAATAGCCAACCAAACCCAAGAAACTCATATTATCAGTTAAAGACGTGGGTCTAGGCCAATTCTGCACTGCTTCTATTTTCTGAGTATCAACTTTAATTCCCTCTCGAGACACAATGTGCCCTAAGAATGCCACAAACTCAAGCCAAAACTCACATTTTGAGAACTTAGCATACAATTCTCTATCTCTTAGAGTCTGAAGAACTATTTGGAGATGGCTAGCATGATCTTCTTCATTCCTCGAATAGATTAGTATGTCATCAATGAAGACGATAACAAACATATCTAAATAAGGTTTGAATACTCTATTCATAAGGTCCATGAATGTTTTAGGCGCATTGGTCAAACCAAAGGACATGACCAGAAACTCATAATGACCATAACGGGTTTTGAAAGCTGTCTTTGTAATATCACATTCGCTTACTCTCAACTGATGGTAGCCTGATCTGAGGTCTATCTTAGAGAAACAAGTAGCTTCCTAAAGCTGATCAAAATGATCATAAATTCTCGGAAGAGGATATTTGTTCGTGATGGTAACCTTGTTGAACTGACGGTAATCTATACACATTAGAAGGGAACCATCTTTCTTTCTCACAGATAAGACTGGAGCACCCCAATGTGAGACACTTAGTCGAATGAAACCTTTATCTAAAAGGTATTTCAACTGCTCCTTTATCTCTTTCAACTCTGTTGGTGCCATTCTATATGGCGGAATAAATATAGGACGAATATATGGAAGAACATCTATATCGAAGTTTATCTCTCTCAGGAGGGACTCTGGGTAGATCATCAGGAAAGACTTCTGGAAACTCTTTTACTATTGAAACTGATTGAATATGAGGTATCTCAACACTAGAGTCATTAACTCGGACTAAGTGATAAAGACACCCCTTGGAAACTAACTTTCTTGCCTTAAGGTACGAAATAAAATGACCCTTAGGCACTGCTGAACTACTTTTCCACTCTAAGACTGGTTCATTTGGAAACTGAAACTTGACAACTCGAGTCCTACAATCACCTGAGGCATAACAGACATGAAACCAATCCATACCAAGAATGACATCAAAATCTACCATGTCTAATTTGACTAAATCAACCATGGTGTCCTTGTGATTGACAGAAATGAAACAATCATGATATACTCGCTCAGTTAGAATAGACTCCCAACAGGTGTAGAAACATAAAAAGGTTCACCGAGTTTTTCAGGAAGAACATCAAACTTATTTGCAACATAAGGAGTCACAAAATATAAATTTTCTCCTGAGTCTAGCAAAGCATAAACATTAAAACTAAAAACTTTGATTATACCAGTGACAACATCTGGAGAGTTCTCTTGCTCTTGGTGACTAGTGATCTCATAAAGGCGGTTTGTTCCTCCGCCAGCCCTTGAAGTAGCTCCTCTAGATGCAACTCTGTCTGGTGGAGCAATTGATGAAGATTGGGCTCTATTGCCTTGATTCACATTACCTTGCCGATTCTTAGGGCACTCTTTCATAAAGTGACCCTCTTGTCCACAGTTGAAACAACCCATGCAGCCATCACCACACTTACTTGGGTGGGTTCTACCACACTTAGCACATGCAGGATCCCAGTTACCTCCTTGTGAAACATTACCATGAGTCTGTGCAGGTCTAGCTCTGAAGTGCTGGGAATTTTGGCTATTATACGCACCTTTGTTTCTGGGTGCAAGTGCACTAGCAGATGATGGAGCAGGCCCCTTTTATTTTTGCTAAAAGGACGAATGGTTCACATTACTTTTCAGTTGCCCGGACTCATTCCATGTCTTAGCCTTCTTGTTTCTAAACTCCTCCCTATCCCTCAACTTCTCTTCCTCCACCTGCTGCACATAAATCATCAACCTCGTTATATCCATGTCCCCAATTAGCATAGCTGCCCTGCCCTCTTTGCTTGACAAACGGGACAACCCAACAACAAAAAGACTTATTCTACTCCTCATATCCACAACCATCTTTAGAGCATAACGGGATGGTTGGGTGAACTTTAACCCATACTCATGAACACTTAGTGACTCTTGCTTAAGGGTAAGAAACTCTCGTACCTTGGCCTCTCTCAGTTCTCGGGGAAAGAAACGCCCAAAGAAGGCCTCCTCAAAACATTCCCAACTCGCAAGTGGTGCTCCCTCAGCTCTACCCTTCTTCCAATAGTCAAACCAAGTCCTAGCAACATCCTTCAATTGATATGCAACTAGTTCTACTCGCTCAGCATCAGCAACGTGCATAACATCAAATACCTTATTCAGTTTCTCAATAAAGTTCTCTGGATCCTTAGTAGTGCTTGAACTAGTGAAACTTGGAGGTTTTTACCTCAAGAACTCACGAATCATCAAAGTATCAGCCTCTTCTTGTCAAGCCCCTCTTTGTTGCCTAACCTGGTTAGTCACAGTTTGACTTAGCATTCTTATCGCTTCTCTAAACTCTACATTAGTAACTTCCCCTTTGGGTTTCACTTCAGGTGCATTGGGTACCCATTGCTCCTCAACATTACGCCTCGCAGGACGACCTATGATAGCTCTTCGTGGAGGTAAGATTATTTGAAAATACACGCAAGCACGAATTAGAAGAAACTTTTTAGAGAACAAACTCTGACGCACGAAGTGAGTATGAAAGAAGTGAGAATATTTCCTAAGTGTCGCAACCTCCTAATTATAGATGTGGCGCGCAACACACCGATAACTAGGACTCTACTGACACAGCTTCGTAGACTCCCTAGGACTCTTGAACTCTGGGCTCTAATACCAAGTTTGTTACACCCCGACCCTACACCCTAGGCGGGACTGCACTCGAGAACCGTTGCTGGCCCCAAGTGAACACTTGGCCTGGCTTACTTACTCAGCGGAAGACTTAAACATAAGAAACATAACTCATGCAATAACTCAAGAGAACATAACTTAGCCAAAATGACAACTCAAGTCTTAAACATACACAACTGAAATGAATAAGACTAAAGAACTATAACTATCCGTCTATGAAGCCTCTAAACAATGAGGGATGTTGGGACATCACCCCCGATCACCCTAACAACTGAAATACTAGAAAGCAAAGTAAAAGGAATCCTCCAGAATGTAAGGAGGCTCACCAACTGACTCTGAGTGCTCAACTGGATCAACGAGGCCCTGGATGTTGATCATGAATACTTGTGTCTGCATCATAAAATGATGCAGGCCAAATGGCATCAGTACATTGAATGTACGAGTATGCGAAAGGAATACTAAACATAACATAAGCTTGAAAGGAATCTGGAAGAAACACTTATCTTGGCTTTACTCGACTCATGAACAACTTAACTTAATATAAAACAATAAAACACATGCAATATATAGAAAGCTTTTAAAACAATAGAAAACAACTCAGTTCGTTAAAGAAATGCAATAACAAACATAACTTTACTCATGTAATAAAGTAATATAATTTCTGTGGGAGTTTCTCTAACCGACAACCACCACTATGAGCCTAAGTAGTGATACAACGTCTTGCCCACGCTGCTAGAACTGTCCTATATTTTGTCGTCATATAGGACGCCTTAGCTAAGTGGATCACAGCACGCTTAAAAGCACTTTGGAGTCATCTAAAAGTATGATCTTTTACTACCCATGATGGCTACATGTTTTATGGAGACTTGAGTTATTATAAACTTGCGTCCCCATATCGGTGTTCAATACTACTCCCAAAATGTACCTAGCTCATATGTTTTGAAACAAAACTTCTTTATCTGGTTTGAGATAATTACTCAAAACTTAGCTTAAAAGCTCTCTTGAAATAGATGTTCCCTTTCTTGTTGAAATGTGAAAATATTTCTAACTTTTGGGAATACTTAGTTCCCATATAATCTTTGAAGAAAAGAACTTTTACTCTTACTCTTTACTCAACTCAAAGCTTAAGTCTTAAAAACAAAGTTAAAACGTTTGTAAAAGACTTTTGAATTTTTTTATGAACTTCCCTTGACTTGATTCTTAACTTCCTAACTTGACTCTTAACTTTCCTTGAATTGAATTTATGGATTCAAGGATTATGATTTGTGATTGGAAAGATCTCATGATGTTTATGAGTGTTTTTAGATAACTAAACATGAAAAGAGATCAAGAAATCACTTTCTGAAAACAAGTCCACGATGCGGAGATGCATTTAAATATGTGATCGCAAAATTTATTTTTGAAACAGAGGAGTCCGCGTCCCAACCGCGACGCGGAGGTGATTTTTGTTCACTGGGGGAGCAAATCCGCGACGCAGACTTGCGTGCCAAAACCTACTCGACTTTTTCCTTCTTCGTTTTCTCACCCTAATTCGCTTAAATCCGATTCTTTTTCTCAATCCCTCTATAGATTCAAATGCCCATTATAAATACACAAGAATTTAACTCAAAACAACTCTTAAATTGACACGATTCCATCAAGAACTCCACAATCCCATTAAATCTCAAGAACTAAAGCAAACTTCAAGAACATAATTCAAGAACATCATACTTTCATCTTTCTAGAAATGAATTTCACTGAAACAAACATGATTGGCACATGGGTGAACGAACCCAACGCTATGAAAAGTCTCACATACCTTGTAGGATTGAATCCTTGGCGAATTCCACAACCAAAATTGCAAGAACTTGACGAATCTTGAGCTTCTCTTCTCCTTTTCTCCTCTTTTCTCTTCTCTCAAAGCCCTAGCGTATTTCTTAATTGCGTAAACTGAACTAACTCAATTTAGACCCCAAATAATTTACTAAAAACGGATTTAATTAATTGGCTAAGGAAAAGACTAAACTACCCTTTAAAAATTCAGATAAGACTTTCCTTATTTGAACATCCCAACTTCAAATAGGAATATCTTACTTAGACGAACTTGGAATCGCGCAAACTCGGCGACGTTAGAAAGATAATTCCAAGGTCTTTCTTACGGTATCTGTAAGCACACCTAACTCATCCTGAGTTATGAGTTATGGTCGTTTGAAGTTAACCCAAAATTCAAACTTAACATACTTAACCAATTTTCCATATTTTTCATTCTTTCCTAAAATGGCTATTTCCAATTCTAACTCTTTCTAGTTCTTTCAATTAGCGAGATGTTACAACCCGCGAATTATACAAACATGTGAATTATACAAATCTGTGAATAATACAAACGATACAACTTAAATTATAGCTACAACCCATAAATATGCAAGCTATAGCTATAGAGCATAATTGCGTTTATTATAGTGGCTATTTGCGAAAGTTCATCAAATCAATTTGCTATGGGCTTGGGCACATAGCTCACAGATTGCTAATAATACATTACTAAATGGGAGGGATATATTTGAGAGATGAGGGATGTATTTCAGAGGATATTTTTGTTATTTTCTTAAATGGTAGAGAATTTTAGAAATTATGATAAAATAAGATATGCATTTATGTGGTTTTCCTTCTTAATTACATAATAATTAGCTAAAAGTCATATAAAATATACACTGACTATACAATATAGTTTAGAAAGTATACACTAACTATACAATATAGCTTAACTATATATGAACTATACACTGACTATACATTATGATACACTCGAAAAGTTGAATATAGTTTAACTATATACGAAGTATACATTGTCTATATATGAAGTATACATTGACTATAAATGAAGTCTACACTCCCAAATTCAATCTCAAGCAGTTCAACACCTTTAAACAGTCCTAAACTTTAGATATAAAATCCTCTCAATGTTTCGAGTCTTTTGATTTCTACATGCTATTTGTTTGACTTAAACAAAATTGGAAAAACCATGCTCATTGACCATTGTGTATATATTTATTATAGGCCAAACACATGTACATCCTCTTAAACTTGTCCTTGAATTTCATTTTAGCACTCCAACTCAACCTTGTTCCATTTTAACCCTTCAACTCTAATTTTTATGTTCCATTTTAACACATTTGTTTTACCTTACAAAATTGTTAAGCGCGTGTTACACAAGTAAAAAACATCCAATTACAGGTCGCCATGTGTTTTATTTTCTCCATATCATCCGAGTTAACCTAATTCTATCATGGATCCTTTAATTATTTTCCTCCAAAAACGAAGAGACTTTTGTGACCTACTCTTTGGAGAAACCTTTCAAAACAACAATCCTTCCCCAAATCCCCACCCTTAGAAGATGAAACCTTCTGCAATTATCAATGATTTCTTCCCATTTAAAGACTAAAAATCACATTAGAAGACTAAGATCTTGTAAAAGTTAATATTGATTTGGTTGTTGCTGGTAAGCAAATCTTTTAACCATGCTTTGTAGTTTCTTTTTGGATGATATGTGGTTTTTCTTTTTGTTTGTTTAATGTTTCTCATTAGGCATTTTTGATACAAGATTTAGATTTTTAGTTTCGAAATTCACTGTAAATCTTCTGATGATATTCTTCTTTCCCCTTTTCTTTTCATGTCAATGTAAATCTAACTCATGGCAGAAGAATACATTCTTATACGATTCCATCATGGTGGTTCTTTTATCAAAGCTTCAAATCCGAAATATGTTGGGGAGAGAAAAATAAAGGTAACTCCTATCGATAAAGACCACTTTTCTTTGGTTGAATTGGGTTGTTATGCAAAGGTTATAGGGTATGTATCTGTTGAGGGTTTCTATGTATTTAACTCTAATTCCAATGAATTTGTTTTGTTGGAAAATGACAGACAAATTTTAAATATTGTATCTCACCTTAAACATGGTGCTTTTTTAGACTTGTTTATTAGCCATGTCGTTAATCGACCTATTTTGGTGGAAGAGAGGGTCCCATTTGAATTTTCAAGTGAGCTTGGGGTGGTTCAAAACAGTGAGAATTCAATAAATAGGGGGTCTAGGGTTGCATTAGGTGAACACCCTCAACTTATTGCTCAACAAACTTTTGTACGCCCTCAACTTATTACTAGAGATGCAGCAACCAGTTCATATGTTACCGAGCAGGAAGAAACAACAGATATAAGAGATGAAAATGTTAATGCGAAGGAAAATGATAGTGATTTGCCTTCAAATGTGGACAGTAGTGAATCTGAATTAGATGTTATACCTGAGGAAGATGATAGTGAGTTAGATGAGGAGTTAAGAGCATGAAGAAAGAAATTTCATCAGAAAAAGAAGAGGAAGGTGCCTATTCCAACACTAGAGGTTGAGCTAGAAGAGGCTGGAGCAGACAAATGTTTTGATGACATTAACAGGCTAAACAAAAGAGAAAAGTATGTTGGAAGATTGGGGGGGAGAGGGGAGATGAGGAGTGTTATAGTAGCTCAGATATTGGTAATGATGATAGTAGAGCTGAATTAGATGTTCTAGCTCAAAGAGGTATCGACTTACCAGCTAGAAGAAATAGTAGAAAACTAAGGTTTGATCCCGATTGTCAGATAACTATTTTGAACTTGGCATGGTCTTTGAGAGTGCTGTGCAATTTAGAAAAGTTATGCAATCTTATGTTGTAGATAACAAAGTGCAACTCGAACTCAACCCTAATGAGAAGCACAAAATTAGAATCAAATGTAAAAGCAAAATACTATGCAAATGGGAGATATATGCAAGCACTGATAGGAATTCTGGTGACTTTATTGTGAAGAAGTACCACCCATTTCATTACTGCCCTACTAAAAACAAGAACAAGTTATTCACTTCTGTGTACATTACACATAAATTTCAAGATAGGATTATATCTCAACCTAACATAAAACTTTAGGAGATTCAGGAGTTGGTAAGGGATCAGTTGGGTTTATATGTAAGGAGGACTGCTTGTTATAGAGCCAAGTGCAGGGTAATGAGTCAGTTCATGGGTGATTGGAATCTAGAATTCTCTAGATTATGTGACTATGATGACATTATTAAGAAGACAAATCTTGGAGGTTCGTGTTGGGTTAGGGCAGACAAGGATACAATACCTGGAAAAAACTTGTTTGTGTATTTTTATGTGTGTTTTGATGCTCTTAAAAGGGGTTGGTTAGAAGGATGTAGCAAAATTATTGGTCTTGATGGAAGCTTCTTAAAGGAATTATGTAAAGGGGAATTACTGGTAGCCATTGGTAGGAGTGAGAACAACCAAATGTTTCCCATAGCATGGGTTGTTGTTGATCAAGAGACTAAACATTCTTGGACTTGGTTCATTGAATATTTGATTTTAGATTTGGAGTTAGGAAATGGTGCAGGCTTAACAATAATGTCAGATTATCAAAAGGTACTCTCTCTTTAATCATTTATATTTACGACTCAGATTTTTTTTGCTATTTTATATTGTTTGTGAAAGTTTCTATTTTTCATATTTTGTAGGGTCTTATTCCAACTATTCAAGAGCTTTTACCTAATGCAGAACATAGAATGTGTGCTAGACACATATGGTCTAATTGGTCCATAAATTGGAAAGGAGAAGAAAGAAGGAAGCAATTTTGGCAATGTGCTGAGGCATATGAAGTGAAGTTGAAGGATGAACTTGGAAAACTTGCAAAACCTGATGAAGGTATATGTGAAGAGCTACTATCATACAATAAAGAATTTTGGTGCAAGGCTTTTTTTTCTACAACTTCTAAATGTGATATTGTTGAAAACAACATGTCTGAAACCTTTAATTCTTGGATAGTCGATCCCAGACATAAGTCAATTATTACTATGTTGGAGGAAATCAGACACAAAATTATGAATAGGCATGTCGATATGAGGAGATTCGCTAATACTTGGATAACATATGTTTTTCCAATGGCAAGGTTAATTTTAGAAGAAAATAAAGATATCTCTAAGAGGTGTAAAGTATTATGGAATGGAGATTCTGGATTTGAGATTAGTGAGGGTGATACTAGGTTTATTATTGACCAAGTAAGAAGGACTTGTATTTGCAGAAGTTGGCAGTTGAGAGGAATTCCATGTCCTCATGTTGTATGTGCCTTCTATCACTTAGATCAAGAACCTGAGAATGAAATTGAAAGTTGGTACAAACATGAAGTATTCCTGAAGGCTTACCAATACTCCATACAACCTATTCCTAACATGAAAATGTGGCCTGAATCCAACAATCCTTCTATTTTGGTGTAACTATTTAGAGCTAACTTGAACTTCAAATCTCACTCTTATTTTGATGCAACTGTTTAGAGCTAATTTGATTTTTTTGAATTCACTCTTATTTTGGTATTTTGACAAATAGAATGGTAGAACTTTTTGGTATTTGATTGTTTTATTATGTGCAACTTTAAGTGAATTCGTATAGCCTTTCTAATTAATTTTCAGTGTTAGCTCAGATTTTTTTTCTGAACTTTAATATTATAGGAACCAGTGTTGACAATGGTGAACATTATGAAAAACATCCGGGTCCAACAGTGAAGACAATACAAGGCGGCTACATAAGTTTGAACTTCGAGCTTCACAAACTTGGGCCTCCCTTAGATAATTGGTCTAATTATTCTTCAGCCCACCTGATAATTTCTCTTTCTTATTTTGTACATATTTTCTTTCCTTTTATTCTTATAATTATCCCTTAGTTTGTTAGCCATAAACAAATAGAAAGACGACAGCTGTAGGAGTTTGTTATAGCTAGATTCCTTTTTGCTTATATAAATATGTATACTGTACAGATGGTTCTCATTTAAGTTTTATACAAAGAAAGAAAAATTCCCAAAATTTGTTCTTTTATTTCCTCATGGTATCAGAGTAGGTTTAATCTGCTAGAACAATTCCTTTATTTTTCGTTTTCCTTTAGTCTTGTTTTTTTTAAAAAAATGAGCACTAGTGCTTCTTCTGATTCAACAATTGGGGCAGTGTCAAGCACTCAAAATAATGATGCCCTTGATGCTGCTCATCCCTACTACATTCATCCTTCAGATTACCCAGGTATGAACCTGGTTTCAACTGTTTTCGATGGAAAGGGTTACGATGGGTGGGGAAGAGATGTTGTCATAGCTCTATTTGCTAAAAACAAGCTGGGATTTACTAATGGATCCTTGCTTATTCCCACTGATCCCATACTTCAGAAATCTTGGGCACGATGTAATGACATGGTGCTCTCATGGTTGCTCAACTCTTTATCAAAAGAAATTGCTGAGAGTGTGCTTTATTCTAACAGTGCTAAAGACCTCTGGAAAGATTTGGAGGAAAGGTTTGGCCAATCCAATGGGGCTAAGCTTTTTCAATTGCAAAAAGAGCTTGGTGCTTTAGTTCAAGGTAATTCTAGAGTGTCTGGGTATTTCACTAAAATGAAAAGTCTCTGGGATGAGCTTGATGCTCTCAATGCGTTTTCTGCTTGCATTTGCAACTGTGAATGTGGGGCTAAAATCAAGAATCTCAAAGCATATCAAGATGAGAGACTTCTTCAATTCTTGATGGGCTTGAATGAAATCTTCATCGGCGTAAGGAGCAGCATTCTTATAAAATCTACTTTACCATCTATTGGACAAGCCTATTCTCTTGTGATGCAGGATAAGAAGCAAAGGGAGATCAACGCATCCCCTGTTTATCCAACAGACTCGGCTTTCTTCACTACAGCTAATCAGCCACCTGGTAACAGAAAGTCTGGTGAATATAAAAGACAAAAGGGAATTTATACTCCAAAGAAGAACACATACATCTGTAACTACTGTAAGAAGGTTGGGCATAACATAAGCCAGTGCTACAAAATCCATAGATTTCCTCCTGATTTCAAGTTCACAAAAGGAAAAAGGACTCAAACTGCAGCTCTTGCAAGCAGCAGAGTTGACCCTGAACAGGCAAGGCCTAATGTAGCTGATCCGTTAAACCTCACACAAGAGAATATATGACAGCTATTGTCTTTACTTCAACAATTCAAGCAAGGGGGAAATATTTCTGAGGATATGGCGACTGCCAACTGTGCTGGTATAGCTAATTTATTTAACTTCTATGCATGTTTTGCTCATACAAATGATTCTTGGATTATAGACAGTGGTGCTTTTGAGCACATGTCCTTTAATAAATCTTTTCTCTCTAATTTGAAACCTCTACCTAGATCTGTTATGATTACTCTTCCTAATTCACACAAAGTTTGAGTCACTCACAATGGATCTGTTTCCCTTTTTCCTAATATTGTTCTTGAACATGTTCTTTATATACCATTTTTCAGATTCAATCTTCAGTCTGTAAATAAATTGTCTCAACAATTATCTCACTCTGTTCTATTCACTTCTACATCTTCTTTTTTGCAGGGCTCTTCAGTGGAGATTGGTAAAGCAGCAGGAGGTCTTTACATTGCCAAGACAAATCTAGCCGCTTTTCCTTCCAAATCTAGTACTAAGTTAGGCAAAAATCTTGTCACAAGAAAGAGTAATGCTATAAACTCTATTCCTGCTTTAGTTTGTAGTTTCAGTCCTTTTAATTACAATGTAAAAGAAAATTTGTGACACTACAGATTAGGCCACATGCCTTTGAGCAATATGAAAAAAATTTCCTCTATTCCTATAACTTCTAAATCCAATTTTATTGTTCCTTGTGAGATATGTTCCACGGCTAGGCAACATAAGCTTTATTTTCCTTCTAGCTGCATTTCCACCAAATTTGTTTTTGAATTAATCCATGTGGATACTTGGGGTCCTTATAAGCATCACACGTCTGATGGTTTCAAATACTTCCTCACTATAGTCGAGGATTTCAGTCGAGGTACTTGGACACATTTATTGACCAACAAATCCAATGCTTTCACAGTTCTCAAATCTTTCCTAAACATGGTTGAAAGACAATTTCAAGTAAAAGTAAAAACCATTAGGATAGACAATGCTTTTGAATTAGGATCAGGAAAGGTTCATTCTGCATATTTTTCTGCCAAGGGCATCATCCACCAAACCACTTGTGTCTCTTGTCCACAAAAAAATGGCGTCGTTGAAAGAAAACATAAACACTTGTTGGAAACCTCCAGGGCCCTCCTTTTCCAGTCTAACTTGCCTATAAAATTTTGGGGTGATTGTCTCTTAACGGCAACTTACTTGATCAATTGATTTCCTTCTAAGGTTCTTTCCTACAAAACCCCTTATGAGTTATTATTTCACACTGTGCCTACTTACACCAATTTGAAAAGTTTTGGGTGTCTTTGTTTTGCTTCTACTTTATCAACTCATAGGATAAAGTTTGATCCAAGAAGCGTCTTTTGTGTTTTCCTAGGGTATCCTCATGGGAAAAAGGGGCATAAACTACTTAATCTCAAAACTATGAGATCTTTCGTTTCAAGGGACGTCGTCTTTCATGAAACTATTTTCCCATTTTCCTCCATCAAGCCTACTATTTCAGATTCCTTTTTGCCTCAACTTTCTTCTCCACATCACATGGATCAGTACCTTAAGGTTCCTCCTTCTATTACTCCTACTCTGCCTTTAACTGATCCTTCGATTCCTTCCCCTAATTCTGTGTCTTTGGACACCCTTTCTTCTACTACTTCAGCTTCTCACAGCCCCTCACATATTTCCCCTGCTCCATCTTCTGATTCTATGCTTGATACACTCATTCGAAAGTCTTCCAAACCGCACACTGCACCTTCTTACTTGAAGCACTATATTTGTAATGCCCTCCAACTCACTGATCTCACTGCTTCTTGCTTTCTTTCTCCTGTCACTCATTCCCTCTTCTCTTTCACTGCTCTATCATCTTCCAACCAACATTTGTTAAACACTCTTTCTCATCTACACGAACCTATTAGCTATACTCAGGCAGTTTTACACCCAGGTTGGCAGGATGCCATAGCCAAGGAAATGACAACCCTTGAATTTAATAACACATGGGACGTCATCAAGCTTCCTCCTGGAAAGAAAGCCCTACCTAATAAGTGGGTATACAAAGTCAAACACCATTCTGATGGCAGGGTGGAAAGATTGAAGGCACGATTGGTGATTCGAGGGGATATTCAACGAGAAGGGATCGATTTTACTAAACATTTTCACCGGTTGTCAAAATGACCACAGTGAGGTGTATTCTGTCCATCGTAGTTAAGAAAGGTTGGGGTCTATTTCAATTAGACGTAGACAATGCTTTTTTACATGGTGATCTAGAGGAGGAAGTTTACATGAAGTTTCCAGCAGGTGTCACTCCTCCCTCCTCAAATCATGTTTGTCTCTTAAAGAAATCCCTTTATGGTCTTCGGCATGCCTCTCGACAATGGTATGCGAAACTGACCACTGCTCTCACTTTCAAGGGATATACACTCTCCCTCAACAACTACTCTCTATTTTACAAAAAGATAGACTCCTCTGTTTCTATTGTCGCCATCTATGTCGATGACATTTTAATGACGGGAAATGACATGAATGAACTCAACAATCTCAAAGCTTTCTTGCACAATGAATTCAGGATTAAGGATTTGGGCAGTTTGCATTACTTCCTTGGTATGAAGGTCCTGCGTGAATCTTATGGTCTTATTCTTAGCCAACGAAAATTCACCCTGGATTTACTTGAGGAGTTTCATTCTTCACATCTTACCCCTGTTACTTCACCTCTTGATCCCTCCACCAAACTTCTTGCCAAAACAGGGGATCCTATTCCTGATCCTACGCTTTATCGACATCTATTGGGTAAGCTAAATTATCTCACCCATACACGACCAGATTTGGCTTTCACTATCCAACATTTAAGCCAATTTATGCAAGATCCTCATATTCCTCACATGCAAGCTGCTCTTCGAGTTCTTTGTTATCTCCTTCGCGACCCTGGCCTAGGTTTATTCATATCTTTTACTCCTGATTTCAAATTATTAGCCTTTTGCGACTCTGATTGGGCATCTTGTCCCAATTCGTGTAAGTCAGTAAGTGGTTTCTACATTTCCCTGGGTTTTTCTCCAATTTCTTGGAAGTCCAAGAAACAGACCACCATTTCCCTCAGCTCTGCTGAGGCTGAATATCGCTTCATGAGACGGGTTATGGGTGAATTAACTTGGTTGGTTCGTTTGTTCTCTGATCTAACAATTCCTATCGAGCTTTCTGTTCCTCTTCTTTCAGATAGCCAAGCTGCTATTCATATAGCGAAAAATCCCGTTTTCCACGAACGCACCAAACACATTGAACTCGACTGTCACTTTGTGCGTCAACAATTTCAAGCTAGTCTGATTTCCTTCTCTTTTGTTCGTTCCTCTTCTCAATTGGTTGAACTTTTCACAAAACCTTTGACTGGCACTCTTCATCACACTCTACTAGGCAAGTTGAGTGTTCTTTCCTCCCCCTCCAACTTGAGGAGGGGTATTGGAACTAGAGTTGACAATGGTGAACATTATGAAAAACATCCGGGTCCAATAGTGAAGACAATACAAGGCGGCAAAATAAGTTTGAACTTCGGGCTTCACAAACTTGGGCCTCCCTCAGATAATTGGTCTAATTATTCTTCAGCCCACCTGATAATTTCTCTTTCTTATTTTGTACAGATTTTCTTTCCTTTTATTCTTGTAATTATCCCTTAGTTTGTTAGCCATAAACAAATAGAAAGACGATAGCTGTAGGAGTTTGTTATAGCTATATTCCTTTTTGCTTATATAAATATGTATACTGTACAAATGGTTCTCATTCAAGTTTTATACAGAGAAAGGAAAATTCCCAAAATTTGTTCTTTTATTTCCTCAAATGTCTGGTGGTGTTGAAATTGTTCTGGAATTTTGAATTCAATTGGGATTCATTTTAGGTGCGGTTAGCTAGTGTTTTTTATGGCTATACTTATGATGTTTGATTGAAGAATGAGTTTTTTTTAGTGGTTTTGTGCTGCAATGATCTTTACAAACTAAGTTATTAATTGATGTGGTGGGAAATGTCTGTTGTAGCAGCTTAGGCGTGTGTTTATGGAAAAAAATGCTCGACACCTTCTTCTATCACATAGAAAAATCAGTTTCGTTTGTTTAATAATAGGACATAAAATTCTACATAATCGTACACTTAAACCTAGCTTATTTCGCAAATGAAATGTCACCACCGTTCAAGTTCGACCCATTTAAAGTATTTGCATCCATAATGCAATAAGTAAGAAAATGGGATAAGAGTCTGAAAAATACCTCAACTTTGGTTGGATTTGCTGTTGCGATACTAAACTTTCATAAGGACCTATTACCTCCCTAAACTATTTAATAGCGTTATTTTTTACTCCCTGAACTATTTAATTGTGTATTGTAAAGGTATATATGTGCCCACGTGGACACATTACTATTTATAATTTTGCATTATTTTTTATGTCCACGTGGGCAAATATATATGTTTAAAATACGGTATTAAATAGTCTAGGGAGGTAATAGGTCCTCATGAAAGTTTTAGTATCGCAACAGCAAATTCGATCAAAGTTGGAGTATTTTTCAAACCCTTATCCCTAAGAAAATAAAATGGCCAAATAAAATAGATAGAAAATAAGAAAGAAGAAGAGATAGAGGAAATAAATAGGTAAAATGCCAAATATTAAGGCTAATGGGATCATCACGCGCCTGTTAAAGGTGAGATGACAACCATATGCCAAGTCATCATTTTGTGTTAAAATGGAACATAAAAATTGAAATTGAAGGGTTAAAATGGAACAAGGTTGACTTGGAGTGTTAAAATGAAATTTATGGACAAGTTTAAGGGGTTTTACATGTGTTTGGCCTTTTATTATATTTAGGATTGAAAATAGATTGAATTAAAATTGATTGAATTGCAATTCATCTATATAAATATGAATAAAAAATTAAAATAAGTAAAATATGAATTAGATAAAATATATATATCTTCGTTCAGTATACAACCATCTACTAGACTCACATATAGGTATCTATAACTTACCTATATTGTCCATATTTTTATGTATCAAAAGTAGACTAATAAAATTCATATTTATCAAATTAAATAAAAATAATCAAAATCATGAAAAATGTAGATTAGATAAGTTGAAAAATATGAACTGAAATAAGGAAACGTTCTCGAAGGTCATTAAAATCTCAAAATGTCATATTTTCGTCCCTATCAATTTAAACTAGATAAAAAGACAAGTATACTAGATATAGAGAGTTTTAACTTCTACTATATTTAATATACATATATTTTTTATTTTGTATTGGTAAATTTTTTTAGTCAAGGACCGTCTTAATCACTAGGCCACTAAAGCCACTGTTTGGGGTTTCATATTTTTGCCCCCCTCCCCCCCCCCCACACACACTTTTTTTTTTATATAAAAATTATTAAAAAATTATATGTATTTTTAAATTTAAAAAAAATGTGCAAGAAGAGAAAAAAAAACGTCATTAGTTTTCCCACTTTTCTAAGGGAATGAAACATTTTTTGAAAATAATTTCCTTATGTGGAAAATTATGCTTCTTTATTTATCTCCTAAGAATTTGACCTTATATAACAATTTACCTTATATTCATCTTTTTTATTTTTCTATTTTATTGTTTATTCTCAATATTGAATTCTCTCCTACAAAATCTTTTGATTTACTGTTGCTTACAAGTTACAAAAAAATAAAATTTTCTTTTGAGTGTCTTCTTCAAAATCTCAAGAAGTGCAACAAGCTAGCAATCATTATATTGAAGGAACACAACACTATTTCGATATTGTCAATTTTGTGTCAAGTTTGTTATTCTAACTTTATTTTATATTTTTTTTTTGTTGATAACTTATTATTGTTGATATTCTTAGTTCATAAGTATATATATTCTCGTTTTGAACAGTTTGAAGCATATGAAAATATTGTTTGGTTTCTCATTTAGTGGTAAAAATTTGAGACCACTAGATGATGAGAATTTTAAAAAACATTGTCTTAACATTGAATTTTCCTTAACACATAATAGTTATTCTGATATTGATGGTTTAAATTTATTTTTTGAATTAAAAGTGTTAAGAGAACTAATGCAAGTAGAAGATAATGATCTCATGACAATACTCAAACAAATAAAAAGACTTGATTTTATTTCTAATGCATATATTGCTCATAGAATAATGTTAACAAGTCTTGTAACCGTTGCTTCAGTTGAAAGAAGTTTTTCGAAACTAAAATTGATAAAATTTTATCTAAGATAAACAACGTCTCAAGAGAGAATGAATGGATTAACTATATTATCAATTGAAAATGAATTACTAATGTAACACCTCGCTATTTGAAAGAACTAGAGAGAGCTAGAATTAGAAAGAGTTGTTTTTGGAAAGAATGAAAATCTGGAAAATTTGTTAAGTTATGTTAAGTTTGAGTTTTTAGTAAACTTCAAACGACCATAACTCCTAGCTCAGGATGATTTAGGTGTGATTCCAGATATCGTAGGAAAGATCTTGGAATAATCTTTCCAACGCCGCTGAGTTTACTCAATTCCGAGTTCGTATGAGTAAGATATGCCTATTTGAAGTTGAGTTGTTCAAATAAAGAAAGTCTAATCCGGATTTTAGATGGGCATTATAGTCTTTTCCATACCCCATGACTTAATTTCGGTTTTGGGTAATTAATTGGGGTCTAAACTAATAGGATTCAGTTTACGCTTTTACAATATTGAGTTAGGGTTTTAGAGAAGAGAAAAGAAGAAGAGAAGAGAGGAGAAGAAGCAAGAATCGTCAAATTCTCGAAGCTAAGATCGTGGATTTCATCAAGGGGTGATCCCTACGAGGTATGTGAGTTCACATAGCATTGGGTTCGTTCACCCACGCGCCAAACCTGTTTAATTCAGCGTGAATCCGTCCTAAAAGTTGAAAGTTTAAATGTTCTTGATGTGTGTTCTTGAATTTACTTTCGTTCTTGAATTGGGATAAGATTGATGAGTTTCTTATAGCATTGTTTCCTTGAGTTGTTTGAGTTATACTGGGTATTTGAATCTAAAGAGAATTTGAGAAAAAGAACTGAGTTTAGGCGAATTGGGGTCAGAAAATGAAGAAGGAACAAGTCGGGCAAATCTGGGTACCAGGTCCACGTCGCGGACTGTTCCTCAGGATTGACAATGTTGTCTTCACGTCGCGGAGCGGTCACAGATCGTTTTGCCTCAAAATTTATTTCGCGACCAAATAATTATATGCATCGCCGCGTCGCGGACTTGCTTCCAAACAGTGATTTCTTGATCTTTTCTCATGTTTAACTATTTAAAAACACTCCTAAACATCATGGGATCTTTCCTATCACAAATGACAATCGTTTAATCCATAATTCAATTTAAGGATTAGTTAAGAGTCAAGTCAAGAGAAGTTAAGAGCCAAGT
>NW_006239209.1:3089-19688 GCF_000226075.1 Solanum tuberosum | reverse complement strand
CAAGTCAAAGCAAAGTTTATAAAGTTTTTCAAAAGTCTTTAATGAATGTTTTAACTTTGTTTTAAGACTTGAGTTTTGAGTTGAGTAAAGAGTAAAGATTGAAGTCCATTTATTCAAAATAGTATATCGGGACTAGTTTTCAGTTAAAGAGCAAATGCTTTCACATTTAAAGAAGAAAGGAAACCTTGATTTCCAAAAAGAGCCTTTGAGCTAGTTTTCAATTAAAGAGTAAATGTTTTCACATTTGAGCAAGAAAGGGAACATCGATTTCAAGAGAGCTTTTAAGCTAAGTTTTGAGTAATCATCTCAAACCAAAGAAAGAACTTATGTTTTTAAACATATGAGCTAGTATATTTTGGGAGTAGTATTGAGCACCGATATGGGGGAGAGTTTAGATAACTCACAGCCCCCATAAACCATGTAGCCATCATGGGTAGAAAGGATCATACTTTTTAGATGACTCCTTAGTGCTTTTTAGCATAGACTAGTGGATCCACTTAGTTAAGGCGTTGTATATGACAACAAGTATATGGCAGTTCTGGCAGCGTGGGCAAGACGCTATATCACCACTTATCTCAGTTTTAGAGGCTTCATAGATAGACAGCCAGTTAGTTCATTTGTCTTTACTTTGTTATTAGCTTATGTTCAGATTTGAGTTGCCACTTTGGCTAACTTAAATGTTTATCTCTAAAACATTATGAATTTAGTTTGAGACAATTGAGTTATCTTGCATTTGAGTTCTTTTCTTAATGCTTAAAGTTCCCACAACAGTATTAATTATATTTTCATATACATTCAAAGTTTATATTGTATCTTTGCATACTTACAGAGTTACTATTGTATTTCTAAATACACAGAGTTGTTATCCATGTTTTAAAAGCTTTTCTTTATATTGCATTTATTTTATTGCTTTATATTGAATGAGTTAAGTTGAGTTGAGCCCAGGTATGTTCTTTCAGTTCCTTTCAAGCTTATGCCTTGTTTTAGAATTCCCCTTGCATACTCGTACATTCAATGTACTGATGCCATTTGGTCTGCATCATTTTATGATGCAGACACATGTAACTAAGATCAGCATCCAGCGCATCATTGATTCTAGTTGAGTTCCAGAGTTGTTGGTAAGCCTCCTTGCTTCCGAAGGATCCCTTTTGTTGCTTTCAGTATTTTAGTTCATTAGGATGTTGTGGGTCTTGTCCCGACATCTATCTCAGTTTTAGAGGCTTCATAGATAGACAGCCAGTTAGTTCATTTGTCTTTACTTTGTTATTAGCTTATGTTCAGATTTGAGTTGCCACTTTGGCTAACTTAAATGTTTATCTCTAAAACATTATGAATTTAGTTTGAGACAATTGAGTTATCTTGCATTTGAGTTCTTTTCTTAATGCTTAAAGTCTTCCGCTGAGTAAGTAAGTCAGGCCAAGGGTTCGCTTAGGGCCAGCAATAGTTCTCGAGTGTCAGTCCCAGGGTGTAGGCTTGGGGCGTGACAACTAAACATATCGATTATAAAATAGTGATTAATGACTTCACATTTAAAAAATTTAGAAAAGAAAATTTTAAATAAAAGTATATATGATGAATTTTTTTTTAAAAAAATCAAAAATATTAGGGCTCCTTTTTAAGGTAGGAGTGTTTGTGGTTAAGTTTGGATCTGTTATTGATTAAAACCAAAACCAAACCAATCTAAGTCGAATTTTAAATTTCTAAAACCAAACCAAACGAAAAAAATAACTGTCGATTTGGTTATTGTCGGTTTAGTTCGGTTTTTCTGATTTTTTGGTTTGAAAGTAATAAATTATTTTAGATCATCTGTATATCGATAGACACATAGTACATGAACAATTTATAGGAAATCTACTGTGAGTTCAGTTAAACAATTAAGCAATACTAGAGTTATTATTACAAAAACAACGTGATTCAATTAAGAAAAGTGTAACTATCTTATGTGAGGTAGGGTAGATAAAGACTAAAGTAATTGATTTTGATGAACTTGGGCCTAGGGTTGTAATAGTTGAGCTAAAATTTAAGTGTGAAAATGGTAAAGTTAAAGACTCAACTTAATTAAATTTAACAAGATATTTATATTTTATTTAATGAATAATATATATCTAATTTCTCAATTCGGTTTAATTATTTTTGCGGTTGTTTTTTAGTAAAACCAAAACCAAAACCAAACCAAATATATTGATTTTCACAATTTAAAACTAAACCTAACCAAACCAAATCAAATATCGGTTTGGTTTGAATTGTGGTTCGGTTTCTTTCGCTAATGGGTCGTAGCTCAGTCTATTCAACCCATTCCTGAAGTAGATGGCACCGTTTAGGAAGGCTCCAAGGCAGTTGATTTTTTAACCATAATCATGAACAATCTTATTTGAAGGTTATGCTTTAGTCCCCCAATCTTATTGAGTTGACCCTGCTTCAATCTCGTAAATAACCACCATGCTCTTTGTTTGACTTAACTGAAAGAAGGAAAAGTTCTCAAACGCCATTAGAATATCAAAATGCCATATTTTCATTCCTATTAATTAATTTAAACTAGATAAAAAAAAAGGACAAGTATACTAGCCACAAGGTATAGAGAGTTTTAACTTCTACTACATTAATATGTATGCATCTTTTATTCTACATTAGTAAACATCTTCAGTCTTGTAAATAACCGCCATGCTCTTTGTTTGACTTAAATGTAATAAGAAAACGTTCTCAAAGGCCATTAGAATAAGTTGTAAATAATTCCAGTTTGACTTAAGTGAAATTATATATGAAAACTTCTCAAAGGCCATTAGAATCTCAAAATGAGATATTTTCATTCCTATTATTTTAAACAAGACTAGATAATTATTGTCCGTGCAGAGCACTGGCCGAGATATAGAAACATTATATAATTTAACATGATTACTCCATATTACATAATTTTATTCACCTAAGACAACTTAAATCCTAAATAGAAATAACTACTCACAAATAACCATAATTTCAAGATTTGTTAATTACAATAAACTTGAAATGTTGTTTTACCTCTATTGTTCTATTTCCTATTTTATGAATGCTAAGTGGCATGTATGGGGTATCTCGGGGTCCTATACACCATGTTACATCTAGAGGATACCCCTGAATCGTGACAATTTGAGAGGAAAGATACAGAATGCAGAAGAATTTTGCCAAAAAAAACAGAGAATATTCAAAGACATAAAACAAAGAGGTTGTTCCAGAGAAAAGAAGAGAGCTAATGCAGTGGCTATTTAGGTACATTAAGATGAAACGTAGCATCTGAAAGTGGTGCTAGAAGACTAAAACATCCTCAAATTGAATTGTATCGACACTTAGCAGACATGTTGATGCCATTGTATTCACCCACACTTCTACTATAGTAGAAAAATAAAATAAAGAGACAAGTGTACTACCTTTAGAGAATTTTAACTTTTACTATATATATTTAATATGAATGCATCTGTTTTTATGCATCAACAAATATTTTCCAAAAAGTATACCGCGTATTAACTCTCCCTAATGAGAACATCAATTCAAAAAATTGAATCTTCGCATTTTAAAATTGTGCACCATCTTCTTGAAAGTTACAGTCGGTAGAGACTTGGTGAATAAATCAGACACAGTCACCTGAATGAATTTGTTGCACATTGATATCACCATTCTTTTGGAGTTCATGTCTTTAGCAAAATATGTTTCAAAATTTTTTCTCCTTTTGTGAATATTTCCTATAATTGTGTTATGCATGCTGCATTATCTTCATATAAAATCGTGAATATTTTATCATATTTTTCTCGAATGAGATGTATATTGACTTCAGTCACGCACATTCTTAACTTGCTTCATGATTTTGCAAGTTTCTCTATTCAACTTCTTTCAACAAATAATCTATTGCCTCTTGAAAACTCTTTGAGATTTCCAATTCAAGTCATTAACTTGCATAACAATACGAAAGATTCTTGAATAATTTAATCGATATGAGGATTATAAACAAGTTTTTTTAAAGAAATTTGTATATGATTCATGCATAATTTGAATTCATCAGATATTTTCAAATCAATTTTATTAAGTGATAGCATTCAATACTAAATGCATGACATCTTCTAGTGTATGAACTACAAGTCAAATATGCTTTACGCTTACAAAGATGCATCATTTCACTTGGTAAATATTTCTACATCATCATGCTTTAATAGACCACCGAATTTAGATCCTTATAATCTTTTACAATATTGCACTATATTGTATTAAATATATCATCAACCATATAACATTTGTATCAGTTCGCAATGCGATATAACTTATTGAGATCTCATCACTTCCATTATTTTTCTTAAGTACCTAAAACTCTCATGAGATTTCATGAAGTGTTATGTCATAGCCTCTTCAAAAGTACATTGTCTCCTTATAATGATCATTTGATTTTTTCTTCAATGATTATTGAATTGGAACGGATTGGTTTGCCATGCTTCATGCATATCGTAGGCTATGTCCTTAAGGGGCATTCAGTAGTAGGAGCATCTACAGTTAAATATGAAACCAATTTTGGGTCTGCAAATGTTCCGAACATTTGACTTGAATTATCTTTTAAAAGAGGATCGTATTGATAATAATTCAAAGGCTTAAGTCATATGGGCCTCCTAAAGTTGTTAGCATGTTTCACTTAGATACCTCAGTCTAGGCTTGTAAGTTGTACCTATTGAACACTTAAACAAATTTATACTTATTTGACACAAAATGATAGTCAATAAAAAGAGAAATATGTGTGTATTTCAAACGCATATACACAGCAAATGAACCAAAGAAGTGATGATATGTGGCTATTGGATTAGTTTTTTTTAAAATCCTATTTAAATAATAAAAAAGGCAGTTTTAAGAAAACAAAAAATTGTTTTTGAATTAACCCACCCTACCGGCCACTCACCCTTCTTCTTCTTCTCCGTTGATAAACTAAATTCAACATTGGTAATAGTTGGATACTCGTATTGATAACACGTTATAAAGCTTATATAAAATATAAGGCAATAAAGTAGAGAGAAGTCATTTTATTTCTCTTGAAGGATATTCCAGAATTGATGGATTGGGTTTGACTGATTCTTTACAATGAGGAAAATCTTGTTGGGTTTTAAAAGGTGTGAATGGAAAATGAAGAGTGGTGATTTTTATGAAGAGTTGTGACTTTAATGAAAAAAGTTGTGACTTTTATGAAAGGTTGTGACCTTTCTGAAAGATTGTGACATTTTCGGTATGGCACAATAAGCACTATTTCACACTACCCTTTGTTGTCTATAAATAGAGGGATTTCCTTTCATTTAAATAAATAAATTTTGTTCTCCTACTACTACTAAATCTAGTATTCTAAGTGTACTTTACTGCCGTTGAGTGGTTCGCCAACACCATGGTTTTTGGTACCGATACACCGGTGAGTAAAATCGTTCTATCCTGGATATATTCCATTAACCTCGGGTACTTGAGGGGAATAATTTCCTTAAGGGGACACCGTGCATTCACTGAGCTCAATTTTCTTCTTTGAGAAAAATATTTTGTATATTGTTTCTAATCTGTTTGTAATTCAGTTTCCTCTACTGGTTTGAATTTTCTAGTTTTGAAAATACTCTTTAAACTTTGTTGTTCCTTACCAAGTATCTTAGGAATACAGGATAGACAACAAATCTCTCATTATTTATAGGGGAAAACTGACCTACCTATGTTAGGGTTCCTAACTTTTCTCCAAAAAAAGATCTACATAATAGACATTCACTATAATACAAAATATATTTAAAACACTATTGGTTTTATTAATAATCATGAAATAATAATCATGTAGAAATACTATAAGCACTAAGAATTTTCATTTCTTTAATTAGGTGATATAAATAGATTTGACTAAAGAAGCTTGAATAGTGGAATCTTTTCACTATAAATAGCTACTATCTCCTCAAGTATAATTCACCAAAAAAAAAAAGCAGATAAAGCATTAGAATTTGCTAAATCCATCATATCATGAACAACAAAGCCATTTTAGCTTTCCTGGTTTGCTTCCTCCTCATTGCATCTAATGGTGAGCTAGTTTAATAATCTTCTTTCATTTTTAGTTTATCCCCAAAGAAAAATGACAGATTTAGTAACATTTATATTTTAAACTTTTCATTTTATCCTTAGTGAGATAATTTATAATAAGGTGCTAACTTGAGGCTTATAAACTGATCAAATGAATTTTAGGTTTTCTATTCCTTTCCTTTCATTATCGTTTTAATTTGATGGTAATATCCTTTTAAGGGCTTTCTATCACATAAATTGAGGGATTTCCTCTCATTTAAATAAATAAATAAATTCTGGACTTCTTCTACTATTACTACTAAATCTAGTATTCTAAGTGTGGTTCGCTGACACCGTGGTTTTTGGTACCGATACACCTGTGAGTAAAATCGTTCTATCCTGGGAGGATATTTCATTAACCTCGAGTACTTGAGGGGAATAATTTCCTTAAGGGGACACCGTGCATTCACTGAGCTCGATTTTCTTCTTTGAGAAAAATATTTTGTATATTGTTTCTAATATGTTTGTAATTCAGTTTCTTCTACTGATTTTAATTTTCTAGTTTTGAAAATACTCTTTAAACTTTATTGTTTCTTACCAAGTATCTTAGGAATACATAATAGACAACAAATCTCTCATTATTTATAGGGAAAAATTGACTTCCCTATGTTACGGTTCCTAACTTTTCTCCAAAAAAAATAAAATCTACATAATAGACATTTACCATAATACAAAATATATTTATAACACTATTGGTTTTATTATTAATTATGAAATAATAATCATGTAGAAATACTATAAGCACTAAGAATTTTCATTTCTTTAATTAGGTGATATAAATAGATTTGACTAAAGAAGCTTGAATAGTGGAATTTTTTCACTATAAACAGTTACCATCTCCTTAAGTATAATTCACAAAAAAAAAAACAGATAAAGCATTAGAATTTGCTAAATCCAACATATCATGAACAACAAAGCCATTTTAGCTTTCCTGGTTTGCTTCCTCCTCATTACATCTAATGGTGAGCTAGTTTAATAATCTTCTTTCATTTTTAGTTTATCCCCAAAGAAAAATGACAATTTTTAGTAACATTTATATTTTAAACTTTTCATTTTATCCTTAGTGAGATAATTTATAATAAGGTGTTAACTTGAGGCTTATAAACTGATCAAATGAATTTTAGGTTTTCTATTCCTTTCCTTTCATTATCGTTTTAATTTGATGGTAATATCCTTTTAAGGGCTTTCTATCACATAAATTGAAACGAAAAAAAACATTGTGTGATTAAGGAGAAGGCTCAGCTCATCACCTCCAGATATTTGTTTTATACGTAACGAGTACGAATGCAAAAGACATTGTGTGATTAAGGAGAAGGCTTTCACTGGAGCTTGTGAGGGTTTTCTCCCTAGGTGCACCTGCTCTTTCGAGTGCTAAATAAAACCAAATGTTTCAATAAGGGTCTCCAATTTACTAAAATTGGATAAGTACCCCTAATTGTATTGTGTTGTTATCATCAATAAACTTATAAACTTATAATTGTGTAATAAACAACGAGCAACTTACAAAAATGACTATAGTTATAGGGTTATTGAATTTTAATAGTTATAAGTATGATATTTACCAAATATGACTACAGTTTCTGTCTATATCTAGCTGTATTTTTATATCTTTTATTAATATATTTATATAGTAGTACAATTACAATTATAATTCACTAAATAAGGTAATTTATGTTACTATGACAGACAACCCTTTAATTACTTCCCTAAGACTCTCAACTTTCCATATTAAATTATCAATAATATTTACCTATTGTAAACATATCCACTCAGATTCCAATTAAATAAATAAAAATATTGGGATATATTTTACTCCATTGTTCTTAGTTCTTACTTCATTGTTCTTATTCAGGCGTCATGAAGGTATTCATAGAATTTTGTTTAGTTAAATTTATCTATTATATTTGATGAATTGATTGTATTTGTGAATGAATCTTATTTCTTCCGATTTTAAATAGGTGAACTCCATGGCAAGCATAACTTGTACAATAATTTCGATTTCTGTAAATCTACATATGCGGCGCTTCAATTAGACGATTTACGACATAAAATCTGATTTCCTACTAAGAAAAATGTATTATTTATACAGTTAGCATATGGATACTTTGATTTCAAATGGATACAATGATTTATATAACTTAATGTATTAATATATCTAGGATACAAACCATCATAGAACTTAATGTATTAATATATCAAACTTGGTAAAGTATATTAGTTTAGCATACGAGCACAACAATTTAAATACATTTACCTTATGAATACATCTATATAATATACATATGAATACCCTTGTTGTTAAACAAAAATTGAATACATTGGACAACCCAAAAATAAGAAAAATAGAACATAACACAATGTGAGTATCCAAGTGTATTCAAATATACTTATATACCCTAATCAACCTTTCAACTTGTGATGATATTTCAATACAATTGGGCAATCCAAAAAAAAAGACAATAAAATATAATACAATACAAGTATCCAGATGTATAATTATTCACTGTATAAAAAATTGAAAATCCCACAATTCACATTTTATTACTTTTTCTTTACAACTATATACATATGAATACAACTTTTTAATTTTTCCTCCTGTTTTTGTTGTACAACTAAACCTCAATCTCTTTTTCCTCCTGTTCTTGTTGTACTACTTTTTTCACTGCTATCGAAATCAACGAAGGAAGTTCATCCAACAATTCATCAAATAAATGTATACCGGAGTACTGATTTTTTCCATTATAATGAAAAAAATCTCCAATCGAAATCCTATGAAAATAGATGAAACATATAGATGTATACAAATATAATCTTCATAAAAACAAGAAAAAATGCAATTAGAAGATATCTAATGAAGATGAATCACAAAAATCACTCCTGCAATTATGCAAAAGGATTGTGAATCAGAAGGATTTTTGAAAAAATAAAACAATAAAACAAATCGGTGTTATAGAAATATTGAAAGAGAAAACATTGAAGATGGTAAATATAGGGAACAAGCACCGTAAAACATGCCTGACATAATTGATAGGCATGTACTAATTACTTTGCTATTTAATATTTCTTAATATACATAGAAAATTGAAAAAAATAATTATTATTCATGTATAATTAATTAACTTTGCTATTTAATATTAAAGTGTATCCATATAACACAAAAAAAGTAAACTATAGCTATTCATCTTAAATATATATTAATGTTTGCTATATCCTGTAGTTTAATTATAAACAAAGGCATAACCATTGAAGATGTATGTATTTCACTTGCTATGTTAGTTCACTATTATGAATAGGCCTAGACCAGTATTGGCAAATCAGCCCAACACCGGATTAATTGGCTATGTGTGGGATCTGGGTTGATAAATAGAGACTTGTGAGAGCAAAAATAGGTTTATGTGTATTATGATCATGCTTAGGCAAAGTCTATATCTCTCATCCTGCTTTCTCTAAGTCTAGCTCCTCGTCTCCTTCTTCAGTCGATCCTAGTTCTTACTTTCAATATTTCTATTTGGGATTTTACCTTTTGAGTTGTTGCCTTTACTTGGTGGAATTGTAATTGATCTTTAGCCTAATTAATATAGTTGAGAAACGAGTTAGAGTTATTGCTGGATTCGAGTTCATTATGAACCCCGACGGTCGATCTGGATCGTGACAAAAAATATTCTTTAAACGTGATTATTTCTTACGAAATTCTTCAAAGTTTGATGTTTTAAGTATTTTTTGTAATACAAATCTAACTAATGCATCGCGTAAAGTAACATCTTGATGCCTAGCGTGGTTAAATGAGACATTTGAATGACAAAGTACCGTAGCCTAGTGATTTCAGATGCTTAGGGAAAGTTGAGGCTTAAACAACCAAAGTGTGTGCGGGTTTGATTCCTCGTGGCTGCACTTTCTTTTTACACTTTTAAGAGAGCTTAATTAATTTCTAAATCATAGCTAATAAATTTTTTATATTTGTAATAGTTCAAAACTAATATTATCTATTAAAATAATTTTAAATTAAAGACCTACAACTTAAAAAATTAAGAAAAAATATAATAGTTTAGTAGCCAATTGATTGTGTTGTTTGTTTTTCTTTTGTTAACCTCCAAATGCATGTTGAGATGAAATAGTCTGGTAATGGCTGATGTTATTGCTCACCGCTTGAGTAATGTCATTGTAATGAATCACACTTTTACTACTAAATTATACAAATGTAATTGAAATTGTGATATTAAGATAGAATAAAATAGGGTCGTCAAAATGATTAAAATTATAACATAAAAATCCATACATAGATACACAAATACACACCTAAATTTATCCTCCCCTCCATAGATATTTTTTTGTGAGGCACCGATTAACACTGAAAAGCAGAAAAAACGCAACACTACGTAAACAACACAGAATTTAAATATTCAATGTAACTAATAGCACATCCACGAACAATTAACAATCATAAATAAAAATATCTTTATATATTGTGCATTTAACCCGCTGCCACAAATGGTTACCAACCATATTATTGGGTGTGTGTGTTTCTCTCTCTGTGCGCGCATTTAGCTCGCAAAAATCTTTCAACGTTGGGCCCCTGTTGACATAGGTCATTTCTGCCTAGTACTATCATAAAAGAAAGTAGGGTAAATATGAATTTGTTTTTAAATTGCCCCCATGATCATTGATATGAAGGAGTTATGGTTATTAGATAATAAGGAAAAAAAAATAGTAACGATGCGCCACATTAATTCGGTGATTATATATAAAATGAGATTTTAATTATATAATTGTTGGGTGTGCAAATAAAAGTCCTATATTGATAAGGGAAATGATCGAAAAGTTACATATAAGGTATACTAGGAGTCAACCCCTTAGGTTCTTGAAATAATTTGTCGAATTTCTAAAATCAATTTGCATATGGACTTGGCACACATAGCTCACAGATTGCTAATGATACATTACTAATTGAGAAGGATATATTCGAGAGAGGAGGGACGTATCCCAGAGGAGATATTTGTAATATATATATATATATATATATATATATATATAAATCTAAATCTAGAATCGATGATGTGACACCCTCCAATGGCTAGTATTTGCAATTATATGTTTTCTCCTTCTTTTTTTGAATTCTTTCTGATTTTTTCCCTAAAAAAAATTACATAAATGAATTAAAACATCACACTAAATAGGAGTAATTAATCCGTCATCTGCAGCCCAAAATGTATGTTAAAAACCCAGTCCACTACCATCACCTTAACCAGCCCGCTATCATCACCTTAATTACCCAATCTATATACATAATAAAGTTGAATATAAGAGGTCGTTTGGTAGAGTGTATTAGGAAAAATAACGCATGCATTAGCATTGTGTATTACTAGTACCTTGTTTGGTACTCTTTTCCAACCTATGTATAACTAATGCTTGCATTAGTTATACACTCTATTGTGTATTAAGGTGTGTATTGCTAATACCATGGATTTCTAGGTATTAGCAATGCAATGGTTTTAATGCATGCATTAGATTAACTAATGACAAAACTACCCTCTAAGCCTAATAATAATAATAATAATAATAATAATAATATTAATTATAATAATAATAATGTGGGGGTATTTTGTAAACAAATATTTTTAATAGTCTTTATACAAGGCTTGCTATTTCCAATACATCAAACCAAGCAATGTATAAGAAATAATGCCAACATAACTAATGCAAGCATTACTAATGCATGCATTACTAATACATCATATTCAACATTATTCTTATACACTCTACCAAACGACCCCTAAAAGAGGTGATGTGACATTTTTCAATGACCTCTATTCCTATTTATCTTTTTCCCCTTTTTTTTTTTACCATTTTTATTTATTTAAATCAATTATTTTATTATAAAAGTAATTACTTAATTTATTACAAGAATATTTATTAATGAAGATATATTTACAACAAAAACTCTTCACATGCCAATTTACAAGAAGTAATTATTCATAACTCATACCACTCTAATTTCCACTCTTAATAAATTTTGATTAATTATTTATTTTAATCTTCTTCTAATTATAAAATATAACATGACATTTTTTGAAAAAAGTATTTTAAGTATTTTTATATTTATTTACAATAAATCAATATATATATATATATATATATTATTTATTATTTTCATTCCTTTCTACGTATTCTGTCAACCAAATTTTTTACTTAATAAGTCTCACAAAATAAATGCTTATTTAAATTCCACTTATGAATAGTCAAATAATCAATTAAAATAAGAGAAATTAATAAACCCACCAAAAATAATTCGTTATGAGTCCATTCATCAAAACTTTTATCTATTCATCCTTTTTTCCCTCTCTAGATTTTGTGCCTTTTTTCTTATTTTCTTGCCTTAAAAATTTGTAGAAATTAAGATAATTTTTAAATTTTGTTCACCATTTATCACCTTTTCCTAAAACCTTTCTCTATTCCTTCTTAAAGATACTTAAATATATATTACAATTAAGACACTTAATATCAAAATTAAGATAATTTTTAAAATTTTGTTCACCATTTATCACCTTTTCCTAAAACCTTTCCCTATTCCTTCTTAAAGATATTATTATATTACAATTAAGACACTTAATATCAATGTAAGTTACAATTTTATTTATTACTATATTATTTTTTTAATTCATATTATTCAATTAAGTTACAAATTTATTGATTACTATAAATACTAAAGCATATCATCCTCACCAATGGTAATAATTTCTTTCTTTCTTGATTATATTTACACTTAAGTACATCACTTTGTTATGCCTAATTTTATAATGTTTAGATTATTTGTGATTAACTTTTTTTTTGTTTACGGTATAAAAGAAAAGATGAGCATATGCCTATGTTGTTTGTGGGAATTCAAATTCAAAATTCAAACTTGATAGGTAATATTATTTGTTTTATTTTAATTTAGTTGTTGTCTCTTATTTATAGTGTTTTTCCTTCTTTATTTCTTGTATGTGTTATTTTCTTCATTATTGTTGGTGATTTTTCCATATTTTTATTCTTCGCATATTTTTTGTGAATCATTTTTATTGTTTATGGTGAAAGATAAGATGAGCATATGACAATATTTGAGAATTTAAGCTCAAGTTTGATGAACATACTATCGTTATTAATATATGCAAATTTTGTTACTATTCTCTTTTACTCTTTTAAGACGTTATGAAATTTATGGTTATAAAATTAATTCAAATGTAGTAATCTCACATTTTGTTTGTCAGGATAATATCCTAATTATTTTTAAAAAAAATCATGATTTACTAAATTCATATTTGATTTACAAATCTCTCTCTCTCTCTCTCATATATAAAGGAGAATCTTAGACATGCTTATGTGGCATGCTTCTAATAGCTAAAAAATTATTTATTTATTTTTGGTGTTTTTTGGCCATTTTTTGAATTTTAAAATACAAAAAATTCACCTAAATATTAAAGATAGTCACATTTAATTCTTTCTTTATCAGTAGTCATATTTAATTTATTTTATCATTAATGCTATTATTTTTAAAAATAATTAGGATATTATCCTGACAAACAAAATGTGAGATTACTACATTTGAATTAATTTTATAACCATAAATTTCATAACGTCTTAAAAGAGTAAAAGAGAATAGTAACAAAATTTGCATATATTAATAACGATAGTATGTTCATCAAACTTGAGCTTAAATTCTCAAATATTGTCATATGCTCATCTTATCTTTCACCATAAACAATAAAAATGATTCACAAAAAATATGCGAAGAATAAAAATATGGAAAAATCACCAACAATAATGAAGAAAATAACACATACAAGAAATAAAGAAGGAAAAACACTATAAATAAGAGACAACAACTAAATTAAAATAAAACAAATAATATTACCTATCAAGTTTGAATTTTGAATTTGAATTCCCACAAACAACATAGGCATATGCTCATCTTTTCTTTTATACCGTAAACAAAAAAAAAGTTAATCACAAATAATCTAAACATTATAAAATTAGGCATAACAAAGTGATGTACTTAAGTGTAAATATAATCAAGAAAGAAAGAAATTATTACCATTGGTGAGGATGATATGCTTTAGTATTTATAGTAATCAATAAATTTGTAACTTAATTGAATAATATGAATTAAAAAAAAATTTGTATAATTTTTCATTATTGCAAGAAGTTTGTATTTTCTTTGTTTTATATTTTACACAATTTTTTTTTATAATTTGTAAAGTTTTATAAATTTTTTTTGGTCCAAAAGAACAATTTATGATTTTGTTGTATAACTACTGACCTAACATTTCTCTTTGTGAAAATCACTTATACATCGGGATATATATAATATATATGCACATATTATATATTTCTTCTATCAATATCACATTTTAATAAAATTATTGACATCATATTATCTTTTTAACCGCTTATGATTTTGTTGTAAGTTTATAATTTTTTGGTCCAAAATAACAACTTATGATTTTGTTGGAGGTCATATAACTACTGACCAAACATTGGGATATATATAATATACATGCACATATTATAAATATTTCTTCTATCAATATCATATTTTAATAAAATTATTAACATCTTATCATCTTTTTAACCGCGCAAAGTGCATATAAATTCTCTAGTTAAAAAAATAAAAAAGAAATTGACAAAGTATGATTATCTTCATGCTTTGAATGCACATGACAACTTAATAAAATTTGATATTTTCTTCATCTCAAAATAAATAATATAATTTGTATGCAGATGCTACAATAATAAACTTTTTGATTAAAAAAAAGTATAAAAAAAGACTCAACTTTCTTGCTATGGGGATTTTGATAAAGTTTGTTTTTAAAAAAATTCTCAAATTTGTTATATGCATTTTAAAGTATAAAGATATTGTTTCAAATAATTAATTTCTTCAAATAATTTATATTCTTTGTGTAATTTGGGGTTATATATCTCTCAATCTATTCTTTTTTATATAAATAATAAGTATATTATATTTGTAGTAAAAATTAGTCAAGATAGAAAGTTATTTACAAAATATTTCACAAGCTAAGATTAGTGAAAGGTGAAAAGAGAGTTAATTCATCATTACTGAAGAAAGGATAACAACTTTCTGTCACTCCCCGAGCTTACATCCTGGGTGGGATTGGCACTCGAGAACCATTGTTGACCCTAAGCGAACCCTTGGCCTGACTTACTTACTTAGCGGAAGACTCTAAGCATTATTACAATGATCAAATGCATTTCTAATCAACTGTTTAATAAGATAATGATTTGATGAACTAGGAGGATAATGACATTTTGATGTTCTGAGCTTTCTAAATTTACAAGTCTATTTGATTCAAATTCTTTAATTTTGCGCGAAAGATACAAACAAAACAAAAACATACGAAGAATAAAAGATAGACTTAAAAAAATTGTATAAAATTATAAAAGCATGGGATATCCATATCCAATAAAATTATAGGATGAGATCATAAAATGTAAACTCTTAGCTTAAGAGATTTAAAATTACAACCAATACAAAAACTTAAATACTATATAAACATGATTAAGACTTCAAATATGATATATTTGGATTAAACACAACAAAGAACTTTCACAAAACTTTTAGTCAGTCAACTATTTTAATTCTTTTTTTGTACAAATTAAACGAGTTATTTATGATCGCGCGAAGCGCGGCTAAGTTCACTAGTTTTTTTAAATGATAGAAATTTTAGAAATTATGATAAAATAAGATATGTATTTATGTGATTTTTCCTTCTTATTTACATAATAATTAGCCAAAAGTCATAGAAAATATACATGCACTGACTATACAATATAGTTTGTCAAAGTCATAGAAAGTATATAGTAACTATACAATATAGCTTACCTATATATGAACTATACATTGATTATACATTATGATACACTCAAAAAGTTGAATATAGTTTAACTAAATACGAAGTATACACTGTCTATATATGAAGTATACATTGACTATACATGAAATCTACACTGCCAAATTCAATCTCAATCAATTCAAAATCACCTTCAAACAATCCTAAAATTTAGATATAAAATTCTCTCGATAGTTCGAGTCGTTTGATATCCACATGCTCTTTGTTTGACTTAAACAAAATTGGAAAAACCATGCTCATTGTGTATATATTTATTATATTTAGGATTGAAAATAGATTGAATTGCAATTCATCTATATAAATATGAATAAAAATTTTATTGAATAAAATATGAATTAGATCAAATATAGGACAAATTACAGAAATACACACATTTTTTCACTTATTTTCATTATCCCCTATTACTTTTAAAAATCTCCAAAATTCCTTATTTCTTTAATGTATCCGAGCTGCATATTAATGTATCCGAGCCAGTATTTAATGTATCTGAGCAAGTTTTTAATGTATCCGAACTACATATTAATGTATCTGAGCCAGCATTTAATATATCCGAGCTACATATTATGTATCTGAGCTAGTTTTTAATGTATCCGAGACAATATTTAATGTATTC
>NW_006239209.1:886-2414 GCF_000226075.1 Solanum tuberosum | reverse complement strand
CATAGAAAGTATATAGTAACTATACAATATAGCTTACCTATATATGAACTATACATTGATTATACATTATGATACACTCAAAAAGTTGAATATAGTTTAACTAAATACGAAGTATACACTGTCTATATATGAAGTATACATTGACTATACATGAAATCTACACTGCCAAATTCAATCTCAATCAATTCAAAATCACCTTCAAACAATCCTAAAATTTAGATATAAAATCCTCTCGATAGTTCGAGTCGTTTGATATCCACATGCTCTTTGTTTGACTTAAACAAAATTGGAAAAACCATGCTCATTGTGTATATATTTATTATATTTAGGATTGAAAATAGATTGAATTGCAATTTATCTATATAAATATGAATAAAAAATTTATTGAATAAAATATGAATTAGATCAAATATAGGACAAATTGCAGAAATACACACATTTTTTCACTTATTTTCATTATCCCCTATTACTTTTAAAAATCTCCAAAATTCCTTATTTCTTTAATGTATCCGAGCTGCATATTAATGTATCCGAGCCAGTATTTAATGTATCTGAGCAAGTTTTTAATGTATCCGAACTACATATTAATGTATCTGAGCCAGCATTTAATATATCCGAGCTACATATTATGTATCTGAGCTAGTTTTTAATGTATCCGAGCTACATATTAATGTATCCGAGACAATATTTAATGTATTCGAGCTTCAATTATTGTATCCAGTTTTTTAATTTTTAAGGGATTAATGTAATTAGAAACTTATTAGGGATAGATTGTAATTCCATATTAAAACTATGAGATTTATGTAATTTACCCAAAAAAAAAAAAAAAAATATATATATATATCCGTCCAGTAGACAACCATCTACTAGACTCACATATATGTATCTATAACTTACCTATATTGTCAATATTTTTTTATGTATCAAAAGTAGACTAATAAAATTCATATTTATCAAACAAAATAAAACTAATCAAAATCATGAAAATGTAGATTAGATAAGTTGAAAAATATGAACTGAAATTGTTAGCTTTAGGTGAAAAGGCCTAAGAGAATGCTTTCAAATAAGGAAACGTTCTAGAAGGTCATTAAAATCTCACAAAGTCATATTTTCGTCCCTACTAAGAGAAGAGCAACTTAGAAAAATGACTATATTTATAGGATTATTGAAGGTCAATAGCTATAAGTATGTTATTTACAATAAATGACTACATTTTATATCTTTTTTTGCTGTATTTTTGTATACATTTTTTATTTTTCTATTTATACATTAATACATCTTTAAGTACAATAAACTAAATAAGGAATTGACTCTAAATATAATTTACTATCCTTATTTACGTCCATACAATGAGCAACTTACCATTATTAACATTAGAACTAATAATTACTTATTTAAAGACATCCGATCATATTCTTATCAGTTTTAATACTTCATTCTCTTGTTGTCTCAAAAGATGTGGTATTGATATGTCGTTGTTGACACCCAATTTTGACCCTCCACAATATAAATTAATCACCGAGCTTCT
>NW_006239209.1:0-363 GCF_000226075.1 Solanum tuberosum | reverse complement strand
CTATAGTTTTAAATTAATTAGTTTATAATTAAGTTAATTATTTTATTTTGTTAAGATTAAGAAGCTCGTTAATTAATTAATATCAATTTATCTTGTTTAATTACTAGCCGAATCTATCTTAGTTAATTATTTTCAGTTTTTGCAGCGTGAAATGTCGCCACAAATATGTTCTTTTGTGGCGACTTAAAAGGGTCGTCACAAAAAACTTTTAGTTATGGAAGTACTTGCCACGGTGCTAAGGTCGCCACTATAAGTTATCTGTGGCGACTTTTTTGGTTATTGTGACGACTTCCGTCGCCGCTAAAGGACTGATTTCCTGTAGTGAATCCAATGAGCGCTGAATAATGACATATTCGTTGTTGG
>NW_006239208.1:849844-850414 GCF_000226075.1 Solanum tuberosum | reverse complement strand
CATATCAAAAGAACATGCTCTGGATACCAGCAATTATCCCACACCAAGACCACAAAGATCAAATGTGAGATAGTTGATTGCACCTTAGACTTTTTAGAATTACAAGTTTTTTTTTTACTTTTGGACGATATTTTTGTGTTTGTTACAGCTTTAAGTATTTGATATATATAATATCCATTGTTTTATTTCAAAAAGATACCAATTACATATGAATTATAGATTGACTATTGTAATCGCAGGATACTAGTTATATACAGACTGCATTCCAAATGGATACACCATTCTAAAGATAAATTATACATTGACTATAATAATTCTCGGGATAACAGTTATTTACAAAATGCATACAAATTGGATTCAACATTTAGAGTTTATGATTTTACAATGTCTTATTAACTAGAAAGAAATCATACTACTAATTTAGAGTTCATGAACTAACTCTGACTTATAATTGGTATCCAAAATGTACACCTTTGGCATCCAAATTCATATTCTAACACAAAAAAAATAAAAAAATAAAAAATAAATGAAGTTGGTATCCAACATGTATAAATACCTTGTATAAACGAT
>NW_006239208.1:848362-849748 GCF_000226075.1 Solanum tuberosum | reverse complement strand
TCTTAACAAGCGTGGATTAAGTATTTTTACAGATGTATGAAGTTGTATACAATCTGTATAAATACTGGAATAAACGAATCTTACAATTTAAAACAGAGATCATTAAATGTTGCACCAACATCAATTACATCTGGTTTTATTTTGTTTTTTTTTTAAAATGGATAAAATAAGACTTTTTAATTAATTTTAACAGATTAGAGTGAATTAAGGAAAACAAATATTCCTAATTAGTTTGAATCTCCTAAATTTATGCTAATTAATAATTATCAATCAATCAATTCAAATTTAATTAATACATCTATTTCCTATTTTTTCCGTTTTTTTTTAATTTTCGTTTATCTTTTTTTTTTAAAGTTTTTTCCAATTAATAAAACATTTCTTCTTTTTTTGTAAATTTGTTATAACCTGAAATTTTTAATGCTATAGCTTGAAAGTCTAAATCTACTGCTATAGCTTGAAAATAATACTATAATATATGTCATATATGAAATTTACACTTATTTTAGTTACTGTGGTGGGCTTAGCTAGCAAATTAAGTTTTGTATTGTCTATGTAGGAAAAAAAGCTAAAGTGCTTTGATTGTATAAGTATCTCTCTTGATGTTACTTAAATTTAAATGATTTCAGCATATTCTCATGTTACTTAAGTGAATATATATGTCTTGAATTAATTCATGTTCAATAGTCATATTTAGGTTTAAATGGCACAAGTGTTCGTATATGCATATTCTTTGCCTTGGCCAATTCAAGTGGTTGAATGATAGCTTCATATATTTTATTTTAGTTTCTTTCACTAGTTTATTATTTGTTTCATGTCACTTTCGTTTGACTAATTTGTTTCCCTTTTGTTTTTTTGGTATCATGTGAATTCGCATGGAGTCCAAGTTGAACTCAAATCCTTTCCTCCGCATTATTGAATGGGCCACTTAGGCCCGAAGCCTCTTCCGAGTCACCCTCTTCATTATCGAGTTCAAAAAATAAAAAAATGGAAGGCGAACATGTGAATTTCAAATTGAAACCAATATTCAGGGCTGGAAATTAAATTACAGGCCTCCAAGAAGCCCAAAAGTGGGTTGTATACATTGATATTCAGGTTGAGTGCAGCAAATACAGAGAATTAAAACAGGTTGCACGGGTTGAAGTAGGTTGTATACACTTAGTATACAGTGGGCTGATATTCAGGTTGAGTGCAGCAAATACAAAGAATTAAAACAGGTTGCATGGGCTATATACACTTAGTATACAGAAAGTGGGCCAATATACTGCCTATATACAACAATATGCATTCAGCGTATATAGGAATTTTCAGGAACAAAAATGGACCAGAGCCCAATTTTTTTAAGACAGCAGGTCCAAGCAGCCAAATGGGCCCAAAGGACCCCCTCTC
>NW_006239208.1:839551-848325 GCF_000226075.1 Solanum tuberosum | reverse complement strand
AAAAACCCCCCCCCCCCCTCCCTAAAAAAAAGAAAGGGAAAACTACATAAATAGACCATAAAATTCAAAATAATTACAAATTCATACCCAAATTCAAAGTAATTACAGCCCATACCTTCCATTTATTAAGGCTGATAGTTTTCGCTTAACTGATACTAAATCAGTCTCATATACTATATTGGTATCATTAAAACTGATAATTTTCGCTTAACTGATACTAAATCAGTATCATATATACTGTATTGGTATCATTAAGGTTTCTTGTTCAGAAATTACTTATTAGTCATTGATATTATAAGAGTATATGTATATTGTTATGGTATCATTAAGGTTTCTTGTACATAAATTACTCATTAGTCAATGATACTATAAGAGTATATATATATATATTATGGTATCATTAAGGTTTCTCGTTCAGAATTATAGTATCATTGACTGATGAGTAATTTCTGGCTTAATGATACCACAACATGAGAGGCCCATATACATGGCTTCGTTTGTCAGTGGAACCCTTGATCTACTCATCTCTTTGCCAAATGAACCCTTAAACTCGATGAAACTCTATTTTCTAAACCCCTCTGATCATTAATCGAGCTTATGTGGCATTAAAATGGCTGAGTTGGACAAATGTGTGACCACACGAATTTTAAAGCGAATGCAATATTTTTATTTAAAAGTTAACAATTTTCTAAGACAAAATAATAATAATAATAATAATAATAATAATAATAGAAATCTCAAAACCTTTCTTCTTCAGCCCACCCCACCAACACCCCTTCTCTCTTCTTCTTTAGCCCGGCCCCATCTTTTCTCTCTTCTTCTTCAGCCCTAACCCCACCCTTTTCTCCTCTTCTTCAGCCCCAACCCCACCCTTTTTCTCTTCTTCTTCAAACCCCCATACCCCCCGCCCCTACCCCTTTTCTATTCTTCTTCTTTGACGTACACCCCATCACCATAATCATCAAATATAAAATTAAAAGAAGCTTTTGTAAGAAAACATATCATTCACCATTTTCATAAATTTAAGATCTATTGTTTGAATTTACTCATAAATATATTTTTCCCAAATTGAATTTTTTTTTTGTTTTTTTTATGAAATTAAAATAAATAGAATCTAAAGCATGTGCAAGAGCTAATTACAATCTATCATATTTTATGATTGAGAAATTTTTTGAGTGTGAACTGTGAAGAAAGATAAAAATGACGATTTTTTTTAATTTTTGGGGTGAGGCGTAGAGGGTGGGAGGGAATGAAGAAGATGAAGTAGGAAGGGGGAAAGAGAGAGAAAATTGCACTTTTTATTTTTTAATATTATTTATTTTTAAATTTTAATTTCTGATGTGTCATTGAAAAAAAAATAAAAAATAAAAAATAATAATAATAATAATGACGTGTTATTAAAAAATGACATGGTATTTCATGTATAAAATGAGTGTATTACACACACATATCAAATGAGAAAGGGGTTTAAAATATTATGTTTGAATGAATTTAAGGGTCTATTTGGTAAAGTCACAAGTACAAGGGTCCAACTTACAAACAAAGTCAAGTACAAGGGTCTCTCAGGTCATATGTTTGATCATGAATTTTATTTTTATATTTTTTTGAAGTTGAAATTCGAAAAGTATGTGGTCATAAAATTTTGGAAAATTTTATTTTCACTTTTTTTTAAAAATAATCAGAATTTCAAAAATAATATTAATTCTGTTTTCACTTTTTCCACTCCAAAAGAAGACTAATAATTGGAGAAAATCTTCTAAGATAACTAGATTCTTAAGCCCCGTGATACGGGCCCAATATAATCAATTATTAATCGTTATTTGACAAATATTAAAAGGTATTTCTATAGCATCCTGGTAAAAAATTCAGTATTAAAAAATATCAAAAAATAACCATCAAAGAATATAGTGCATTGAATGGTGTTTCTCCTTCCTTAATTAAATATCTTAATTTTGAGTTTTTGATATGAAAAAAATTCTTAATAGAGAGCTCTATATCCGAATGGGCAACTCCAATATAAATATCGAATACTGAATAAAAAAATATTAAATTAAATTAACCCAATAATATTTTTAAAGTATAATTGATATTAGCGTGGGTAGATTCATTTTTTAAGTTGTAAAACTCTGAAGTATAATATTCAATTTATTTATTTATTACTATAAGACACAAATTTAGTAGGATTTAGAGTTAATTTGTCTGTTAGATTGGATTATATCTTATATAAAAATCACGAATCATTATGTATTATCATCTTGAAATCTGTCCTATTCATTTCAATTAATCTGTCGTATTTTTCTTTTTAATCTATTAAAAAGTAATGTCCTTTTTCTTTTCTTAGTTCCAACTCCACATAACATATTTAAGATCACAAGATTAAAAGACATTTACTATACTTCACATATTTAAACACATTGAAACAAAGAGATTAATATTTTTTATTTATCACTCATACATAAAAATTAGAACTAAGAAGCATGTTTCACTATTACAAGAAGTTCTATATATGTATAATTTGTCTTAATGAACATAATTTTTTTAGCATGATACAAATGTGTTTTTGGTTCTCTTTTTTCATGCACAATAACTTATAGGAACAAGTATTTTTGTTATTTTTATCAGTTTAGTGAAAAAAATTCAAACAATATGAAAAAATAAATGCATTTTCTCTGTTTTAAAAAATCTATTTAGAATTAAATGATAAATTAACATGATATTTTGATACATAGATCATTACATATCATATTGATTTCCTCATCCAAATATTTTATCTTATTCCAAAATTTATTCATAATTTTTAAAATTACTATTAATCATTTGCTATTTTTGTCATCTCTTTCTAAATATTAATCTACTTAAATTTATTTTACTTCTCTAATTAATGTATTGATTTTTCATGTGTTCCGATTCTTAACTTCTTATTTCAAACAAAAGAATAGCAATATTAAGTAAATAAAGTAAACAATTTACTATAATTAATTAAATATTAATCTGATTAATCTTAAAATTTAAAATATTCTATTATCAAAATATTCTTATCATTAATGTACGTAAATTGAACACGTAAAAAATACTTATTATTTTCTACTTTTAATATTTGAATTCGCAAAATTTTAAAAACTATTTATTTAAAAAATTTAGTTAGTTTCTTAGTTTGCTTTAATTTCAATTAATTTATCTATCCATTTTATTTATTTATTTTTATTTTTATGCTCCCTAATTAAAATATTTTTATTTTTTTAATACATTTTAAATCATGTTTGTTTCTTTTTATATTTATTTTAGTGCAAAAAGTAAAGGTGTTAATGAAATATAAATTGATTTAATAAATGGGTCCCACCATTTTTAGATAGTACGGTTACTTATGATATTTTTATGCTTTTTCATGATAGAAAGTACACGTGGCCATCATAATAATAGCAACTTGGTTGGGTATTTGGGAAATTCAATAATTTTGCAGCAGAAAGTACAATTGTTTTAAGCTAATAATTTTGGTAAAATGACAAAAGTACCCTTTGGTCGTCTTCCTTATCACATTTCTATAAAATAGAAAAATATAATATGTATGTAGTAATAAAGTAAAGTAAAAAAGTAAGAAAACTACTGTGATAACTTTGAACACAATATGGGCCCTACATATATAGAAGTCCGTGTGTTTTGTTTTAGTCTTCCAATGTGTGGATAGCCACGTGGCCTTAAGAATATGCTAGAATTTGGGTGATTTTTCTGAAATTTCAGTTTAAGCTATACATTTTGCTTATTTATGGATTTACCCTTGATCGTCATTGCTCTTCACTCTTCTATATAATAGAATTCTTATGACATTTCCTTAACAGGTCCTACGAACTCGGTCAAACTTTATAAATTATTTTGAATATTTGCACTTTATTCTAAATCACATACAGTACACATCCTATTTTACTTGGTGTCACGACCCAAATTCACAAGTCGTGATGGCACCTATGTTCCCAACCAATAGGTAAGCCAAACCCAACATATTTACCAATTATGATTAACTAATGAGGTAAAAAGGTAAACAACGAGTAAAAATTCCAACACTAAGTTCTTTATAAAAATGAAATGCGGAAAGCTAAAATACTACCCAAGAATTGGTGTCATAAGTACAAGAGCCTCTAATTATGATGCAAGTCAAAAACTAAATGACAAATCCAAACATAAGGGATATTATGTCTGAATACTAAAATAACAGAATAAATAAAAGGTAGAGGGAGGTGTGGGCCACGGAACAGCCAAGCAGCTCACCACAACTCCAAGATACTCCAAGCTCGGACTCAAAAAGCTCCACGAGATGTGCTCGTACTCGGAATCGAATCTGCACCACAAAAGAGTGCAACAAGTGTAATATGAGTACGAAACCACGTGTACCCAGTATATCTCATAGACCGACAACGAAGAAGTAGTGACAGGAGTTTAAATAATAAAAATAAGTCTTTTACTTATACAAGTCTATAATACGCTTATCAGTCGAGTTTCATTAAAATAAGGATAATCAAACTTCACATAATGTACAACCACCAATAAAGCACGTAATCAACAATAATAAATGATGTAATGAGATGCAGTGCAATGTGACACCATGAAATGATATGCCTCAGAATGCCAAGTACTCTCTCAACTGTATATACATGATACTCCTCGGAAATACATCGAGAGCTTATGACCCATGGGGGACTCGCGAGGTCCATATACCGACACGGACGATCTCCACGTGTCTGTGCGGACAATCTCAACGCACTATTATAAAATCAACCAATTTTCGCACGGACGGTCTCCACGTGCCCAAAATATAATCTTAACATCTCACCATCCCCAGCACAGACGATCTCCACGTGCCCAACCTTATACTCAATCGCATGTCAATGCATGTGCACAATATAATCTCAAATAAAGGGGAAGTGATAATGCATCTCAATCAAATCAAGTATCAACATAATACATAACCACCTCAACCATCACAAGTATACGGGTTCAAATAAGAACACAATCACACAAATAATCAGTTATAATATATCAGCTAATGCCCATATGCTTTGGCCTTCTCGGATTAAAATCTGCTATTCTATAGTAATAGACTTTCCCTTTACAACACTGGTACTCGTACCAATGCCTGTCACATCATTGGTACGAGACCCCCATATTTCTCCCTTACCCATTGTCTATTCTCCTTTTTAATCTTTAATTATGAAAACGTCCTCCAACAAGTCTGAAAGTCTTAACATACCTTGAATGCCGAACACGTGCCACAAATCCTCAAGATTTTTCTTTCCCCTTTCGAAAAGCTTCAGAACGTTCCCAATCTACCAATTATAAAATATTTGTAAGCATGCAAGTTCATAAAAACCCATATTATGATATGTCTATCCTAGACCCAAAACTCACTCATATCTCTAATCAAGCTCCTAATTATTACCTAAAGATTTCCCCTCCATTCTAATAATTCCAGAAAAGGCACAACGTTGCAGCCTTTCAATTTTCCAATTTGGAACCATCTTTTAATTCCTAATACCAATCTAGTTGCTAACAATATAATACTAATAATTAACAAACACAGACTTTGACCCATTACTTTTTATCACGCCATCCTCATTTAGTCTATAATTAATATAAATTGCTAATAATGCTATTAAATTATAATATGCCAAGAATCATATTTGCTAAATTTCAAGTTTAGTGTTAAGCCTCAATCCCTCCAAGTATCTCAAATCCAATGCTAATCATATAATATACATCTAATAATTTATTACTTATCTCAATATATTAAAACTAGATTTACCATACGACAATATCTTCCCCTTGGGAACATTCGTCCTCGAATGAGGCTACTCTTACAAGGCTAAGGGTGTAGCATCAATTCAAACACCCAACAAACAAACAACAACAACAACATGCTCACTATAATTCAAGGAGCACTAAGAAGGAATTTAATACCTTAATCTGCATTTCCTCCGGATTCAAAGAGATAGGGATATCTCTTCTTCATGTCCTCTTCGGCTTCCCAAGTAGCTCCCTCAACTAATTGGTTCCTCCAAAGGACCTTAACTGAGGCTACCTCTTTCGTTCTCAACTTACGAACTTGGCGGTCTAGGATCTAAACTGGAACCTCCTCATAAGATAAGATATCCTTGATCCCAATACTTTCGGTTGGTAGGATCAATGAAGGATCGCCTATACACTTTTTCAACATAGAGATGTGAAATATCGGATGAACCGCTGCTAGTTTCTGTAGTAACTCCAACTCATAAGCAACATTGCCAATCCTCTTGGCTACGCGGTAAGGTCCAATATACCGGGGACTAAGTTTCCCTTTCTTACCAAACCTCATAACCCCTTTCATGGGTGAAACCTTCAAATATACCCAATCATCTACTTCAAACTCTAACGCCCTTCTCCTAACATCAGTGTAGGATTTCTGGCGACTCTGTGCTGTTTTCAACCTCTCTTGAATCACTTTTACCTTCTCAAAAGCTTGGTGAACTAAATCTGGTCCTATCAACCCTGCTTCACCAACTTCAAACCATCCAATAGGAGATTTACATCTTCTCCCATAAAGAGCTTCGTATGGAGCCATCTGGATACTAGAGTGATAACAGTTGTTGTAGGCAAACTCAATAAGAGGTAGGTGATCATCCCAATTGCCCTTGAAATCGATCACACTGGCCCTCAACATATCTTCTAAAGTCTGAATTGTGTGCTCTGCTTGCCCATCAGTCTAAGGATGAAAGGCAATACTTAAGTTCACCTTCGAACCCAAGCCCTTCTGAAAAGATTTCCAGAACTGTGCAGTAAACTGTGCACCTCTATCCGAAATAATGGAGATTGGGACTCCATGAAGTCTCACTATCTCTTGAATATATAACTTGGCATAATATTCTGCTGAATGGGTAGTCTTTACCGGTAGAAAATGAGCTGACTTTGTCATTCTGTCGACAATCACCCAAATAGAATCATGCTGTCTGCGAGACCTTGGCAACCCTGTGATGAAATCCATATTGATCATCTCCCACTTCCATTCCGGAAGTTCTATTCTCTGAGCTAAACCACCGGGCCTTTTGGTGCTCAACTTTCACTTGTTGGCAATTTGGACACTTAGCCATAAACTCTGTTATGTCCTTCTTCATGTCATTCCACCAATAAACTTCTCTCAAGTCACGGTACATCTTTGTGGAACCCGGATGAATGGAATATCTGGAGCTATGAGTTTCCTCAATGATTCTCCCTTGGAGACCATCCACCATAGGTACACACAATCTTCCTTGACATCTCAATACACCATCTCCCCCTTGTTCAAAAGCTAATACTCTTTGCTTTTGAACATTTGCCTTCAACTCAAGCAAAATGGGATCTTGGTCTTGTTTCTCTTTCACTTCTGACACTAATGATGACTCGGCCCCGTTTGCCACTACTATTCCTCCTTTTGCGGAATCTATAAATCTGACTTCCAGGAATGCCAGTCTGTGCACATATTTTGCATACTCTATCTTCCCTTCTTCAATATGGGTAGTGCTACCCATAGACAACCTGCTTAAAGTATCAGCAACAACATTAGCCTTACCTGGGTGGTACAGAATTCTCAGGTCATATTCCTTGAGTAATTCTAACCACCTCCTCTGTCTGAGATTAAGCTCCTTCTGAGTGAACACATATTAAAGACTTTTGTGATCAGTAAATACATCAACATGCACACCATACAAGTAATGACGCCAAAATCTTCAAAGCGAACACTACCGTAGCCAACTCTAAGTCATGGGTTGGGTAGTTCTTCTCATGAACTTTCAACTGTCTGGAGGCATAGGCTATAACTTTGCCATTTTGCATTAAGACACAACCCAAACCAACTCTAGATGCATCACAATACACCACAAAACCTTGAGTACCTTTTGGTAACGTCAAGACTGGAGCTGTAATCAATCTCCTTTTCAATTCCTGAAAGCTTTTATCACAAGCTTCAGACCATTGAAATTTCACTGTCTTTTGAGTCAACTTTGTCAAAGGAGATGCAATAGATGAGAACCCCTCAACAAACCTTCTATAATAACCAGCTATACCCAAGAAACTCCTAATATCAGTTGGAGATGTGGGTCTAGGCCAATTCTGCACTACCTCAATTTTTCAAGTATCAACTTTAATTCCATCACCAGACACAATGTGGCCTAGGAATGCCACAGACTCAAGCCAAAACTCACACTTAGAGAACTTGGCATACGACTCCCTATCTTTCAAGGTCTGAAGAACTATTCTCAGATGACTAGCATGATCTTCTTCATTCCTTGAATAGATTAGTATGTCATCAATAAAGACAATAACAAACATATCTAAATAAGGTTTGAAGACTCTATTCATCAAATCCATGAAAGCTGCAGGCGCATTAGTCAAACCAAAGGACATGACCAAAACCTCATAATGACTATAACGGGTCCTAAATGATGTCTTGGGAATGTCACAGTCCCTTACATTCAACTGATGGTAGCCAGATCTGAGGTCACTATTCGAAAAACAAGAAGCACCCTGAATTTGATCGAAAAAAACATCAATTCTCGGAAGAGGATACTTACTCTTGATGGTAACCTTGTTCAACTGACGGTAATCTATACACATCCTAAGGGAACCACTTTCTTCCTCACAAACAAGACCGGAGCGCCCCAATGTGAGACAATTGGTCGAATGAAACCTTTATCTAGAAGGTCTTTCAACTGCTCTTTCAACTCTTTCAACTCTGCTGGTGCCATTCTATATGGCGGAATAGAGATAGGACG
>NW_006239208.1:837175-839364 GCF_000226075.1 Solanum tuberosum | reverse complement strand
GGTCGAATGAAACCCTTATCTAGAAGGTCTTTCAACTGCTCTTTCAACTCTGTTGGTGCCATTCTATATGGCGGAATAGAGATAGGATGAGTATCTGGAATGAGATCTATGCCGAAATCTATTTCTCTCTCAGGAGGAATTCCGGGTAGATCATCAGGAAAAACTTCTGGAAACTCTCTTACTATAGGAACTGACTGAAAATGAGGTATCTCAACACTAGAGTCATTAACTCGGACTAAGTGATAGATACAACCCTTTGAAACTAACTTTCTTGCCTTAAGGTATGAAATAAAACGACCCTTAGGCACTGCTGAACTACTACTCCACTCTAAGACTGGCTCATTCGGAAACTGAAACTTGACCACTCGAGTTCTATAGTCTAATGATGCATAACAGGCATGAAGCCAATCCATACCTAGAACGACATCGAAATCTACTATGTCTAATTCAACCAAATCAGCCATTGTGCTCTTGTGATTGATGAAAACAGGACAATCACGATAAACTCTTTCTGCTAGTATAGAATCCCCAACAGGTGTAGAAACACAAAAGGGTTCACAAAGTCTTTCAGGAAGAACATCAAACTTATTTGCAACATAAGGAGTTACAAAAGATAAACTTGCTCCTGGATCTAACAAATCATACACATCAAAAGCAAAGACTTTGATCATACCAGTGACAACATTCGGAGAAATCTCTTGCTCATAACGACTGGTGATGGCATAGAGGCGATTTTCTCCTCCATCGGTACTAGAAGTAGCTCCTCTAGGTGTCGTCCTGTCTGGGGGAGCAACTGATGAATAATGGGCCCTATTGCCCAGATTTCCACTACCTTGATTGTTCTTAGGGCACTCTTTCATGAAGTGACCCTCTTGCCCACATTTGAAGCAACCTGTCTGGCCTTGACGACACTTCCCTGGATGGACTCTACCACACCTAGCACATGTAAGACCCCGGTTACTTCCTTGTGCTATACTATTCTAAGACTGTGCAGGTCCAGCTCTGAAGTTTTGTGAATTCTGTCCCGCATACCCACTTTTATTTCTGGGTGCAGGTGCACTAACAGATGATGGAGTAGGTCCCTTTTGCCTTTGCTGAAAGGATGAACGGTTCTCATTACCTTTATGTTGCCCGGACTCATTACCGGTCTTAGCCCTCTAATTTCTGAACTTTTCTCTGTCCTTCAGCTTTTCTTCCTCAACTTGCTGCACATAGACCATCAACCTTGACATGTCCATGTCCCCGATAAGCATTGCAGCCCTACCTTCCTTACTCGACAACCGAGACAGCCCAGCAACAAACAAACTCATTCTATTTCTCATATCTGCAACCATCTCTGGGGCATAGCGGGATAGTTGGGTGAATTTCAAACTATACTCATGAACACTCAAAGACTCCTGCTTAAGTGTGAGGAACTCATGTACCTTGGCCTCTTTCAATTCTCGAGGAAAGAAATGCCCCAAGAAAGCTTCCTCAAAACAGGCCCAACTCGCAGGTGGTGCATTCTCAACTCTGCCCCCTTTCCACTGGTCGAACCAAGCTCTAGCAATATCCTTCAATTGATACGCAGCTAGTTCAACCCGCTCAGTATCTGCCACATGCATCACATCAAAAATCTTCTTTAACTCCTCAATGAAGTGCTCTGGATCCTCAGTGGTGCTCGAACCCATGAAACTCAGAGGATTCATCCCCAAGAACTCACGAATCCTTGAAGTGTCAGCTCCCTCATGTCTAGCTCCCCTCTGCTGACCAATATGATTAGTTACAGCTTGACTCAACATCTTAATTGCCTCTCTGAACTCGGCATTAGAAACTTCCCCTTGATCTTGCACTCCCGGTGCATAGGGTAACTCTTGCTCATCAACATAACGTCTAGGAAGACGCCCTCTGCCAACTCTTCGTGGAGGCATGACTATCTGAAAACACGCGCAAGCACGGATTAAGAAGAAACTCTTTAGAGATAAACTCTAACGCACGAGATGAGTGTGAAAGAAATGAGAAATCTTCCTAAATGTTGCAGCCTCCCAATTATAGATGTGGCGCGCTTCACATCGATACCAAGTTTTCTACAGACACGGCTTCATAGACTCCCTAGGACTCTTGAACTATGTGCTCTGATACCAAGTTTGTCACGCCCCGAGCCTACACCCGGGGCGGGACCGGCACCCGAAGACCATTGCTGGCCCCAA